>NC_067473.1:180472955-180542955 GCF_947179515.1 Apodemus sylvaticus | reverse complement strand
CTTTTGCATCAAAACTCCGGTCACAGGATCAAAACAAAAGGTTCAAGGCTCAAGGCTTTGACTGCTATTACAAGTGGTTTCACATGCCAGAGATTGAAGCATGCTGATATTTTTAGATATATTCACTTAGGGATCAAATTTCCTTCATTACATTCCCCTTAGGGGAGTTCTTTATAATATCAGCTCTAATTACAACATAATTATTGTAATTAGATATATAGCTGAAAGGGACCAGATAAGGCCCTGGCCCCTTTATTTCACAATGGAAAAGAAGGTGAGCCAAGAATAAATGATTCACGCCATCTTGGAGACCTCCACTGTCCTAGCATCTGGCTTTCCTAGCCACCCTTGGTCATTCCTCCTCTCCAGGGACAAGCCACCTTGTGTAAAGGTAGGGTGTGATATAGACTTCTGCAGGATTCACTGTTCACCTTATTCACATTGTGGCTGACAGGGACCTCTGCCCCCACAAAACTGACTTCAACACACTAGACGGTGGAGGGGACAGCAAGAGAAGTGCTGGATGACTCCACGTGGTTTGGTTCAACATTTATTTGCAGCTATGAAATACCAGGGGTGGATATATACCTTATGAGACAGGAACCTTAATCATTTGCTACTGAATCAGTGTAAAGCAAGTAGAAAGTTCTGTGGAAAGGACCCAGTAGATACAGCTGCCTTGGGTTCAGCAGGTAAGGAGGTAACAGGAGATGTGCTGGTGGCACTGAGAGCATCACAACCGAGAACTGTCATGGGAAAGGACTATAGCCATTGACTTTCACACATCCTACTCCAGCAAACATCTGGCCACGGACAAGGTTTGGGAGATGTGTTACACCGTCAGTCTGTCTGTCTGTCCATCTGTCCACCCCCATCAATCTACTCATCATTTATCTATCATTTATTACTAGTGAATCATCATTTCATTCTTTAGCTCAAGCTGGCCATGAACTCTTGGCAATCTTCCGGCTTCAGCCTCCCAAGTGATGGGATAGATACTTAACAGTTCCTACTGACAACTGACTGGAATCAAGTTTTAGTACAGGATTCAGTAAACCCAGGTTAGTGGCACACAGGGCTATGACTGTTTTTTGGTTTGTTTTTGCTTTTTTGTGGTTTTAACAGATTTTATGATGCAAACACCATAGATAATGACTCACTTCTTTTTTTTTTTTTTTTTTTTTTTTGTATTTTTTGAGACAGGGTTTCTCTGTATAGTACTGGCTGTCCTGGAACTCACTCTGTAGACCAGGCTGGCCTCGAACTCAGAAATTCGCCTGCCTCTGCCTCCCAGAGTGCTGGGATTACAGGCGTGCGCCACCACTGCCCGGCACATGACTCACTTCTTCCAGGTCACAAGAATTCAAGTGTAATAAATTCCATTTCCAAAAAACCAAACATTTTAAGTCACTAGAACTTAGAAATTAATCTCCACTCATTTTAAAATTCACTGCCCATTTTTTAAATTCTGTAATTAGTGGCAGCCTTAAAAACTCCTGTCTACCTGTAGTGATTTAAAAAAAATCCAGTGAGCTTGTGACACAAGAAACAGTGATAGTTCTGAATCGTGAGATTTACATGAAATAAAAGCAAAACATTTCACACCACAAGGATCACCTTTTTATTAGAGCAAAAGAAATCATTTTAAAAATTTTATTTATTTATGTATATGAATACACTGTAGCTGTCTTCAGACACAGTGGAAGAGGGCATCAGATTCCATTACAGATGGTTGTGAGCCACCAAGTGGTTGCTGGGAACTGAACTCAGGATCTCTGGAAGAACAGTCAGTGCTCTTAACTGCTGAGCCATCTCTTCAGCCCCCAAGAAATCACTTTTTAAAAAATTTTTACTTACTTATTTTTGGGAAAAACTCGCGAATTAATGCTGATATCTTTTTTGTCTTCCAAAGATAGAGGTAACATTGGGAATAGCTGAGGAGAGTCGTGGTCAGGCAGAGGGGTATTTCCTGGACTGGTTGACTAAAACATGGAACACTCTTCTAGAGTGGACACAACCTTCCCTCAGTGACCCAGATGGACACAGGTGGATGCATCATCCCTGCTATGGCCCTTTGCTGCTCTTGGAGCTCAGCTTCTCTGGTCTTTCAACAAGGACTGAAGAACCGCAGCCCTCCAGGGATCCAAGCCTTCCCCACCAGATTGGATCACAGACATCTAGCTGTTGGACAGAGAAGTTCCAGCATTCTCATTCCTTCCCAGCGCAGGCTGGCTGGGACCGTTGGCAGGCTGTTGCCTACTAGCCTAAGTCCCTTTCATAACCTGCTCATCTATGGGTCCCAGATTCGAGAAAAGCTCAATGCATGACACACATCTGAAAAGAAGCTCGAGTGGAAAATACAAGGTTCAAAGGGCTCAGGTGTCTGGACATTCCTTTACCACCATCTGTTTCAGGGAAACTCAGTATGTTTGCAGGTGTTAGTTAAAAATTCCTTATGGGTAGGGCTTATGATCCTAATTGCTGGTTAACATTTGGTCATGGGCTTTAAGCACCCAAGTCTGTTGAATAACCAAATGCTTAGCAGATCTTTGAGTTCAATCTGTTTGCTTTTGAAAGCACCTATTTAGCCCTGGCTGCCCAGAACTCACAGGAACCTGTCTGCACCAACATACCCAGAGGAGTTTGACATTTTAAAAAATGGCGTTGACTCATTCATGGCAATGAATATCCATTAATATTTATGTGTATGAGTGTTTTGCCTGCCATGTGTGTGCACTGCATGTATGCCTGGTGCTAGAAGACCCCAGATCCTCTGGACCTGCAGGTATGAGCCTCTGCAGAGTTGTCAGGAACCAAATTTAGGTCCCCCCAAGAGCTCAGAACTCCTGAGCTGTCTCTTAATCCACTCAAAATTCTTTTATACATTTAAATAGCTTCCAAACGTGCCTTTGGGACTATAGTTGCTAAATGACCATATTTAAGCAATTTGGATATAAAAGCGTCCAAGGGCATTTGACAGACAAAATTGCACAATGCCCATTTAAAAAATATGTATGTTATTTTATAGTGTTAAGTTTTAAAACTTAAGTAAAGATAAACTTGACCACCAATGAATAGAAAAGTACCCTTTTATTGAGGTAAGACAAGTGTATTTACAATATGCCATTGTTAGAGTATATAATTTGACCATGAGACTTCTTAAAGCAGCTGAATTCCAGAGAATTATAAGGGAAAAAGAAAACATTGCAAGTTATGTTTCTGTTACAGAAGATACATTTGAACATGACAGAAACACTTAAGGCTGAGTACTGGACCTTGTCCTCCATTTGGGGGGGAATAATCAAAGTATTTGTTTTTTTGTTTTTTGTTAAAGACAGAAGGCTCATTTTAGAAGGGGGTGGGGTTGAGGGAACCCACAATAGGGCATCCAGAAGTCTGAGGGTTGCTTTGTTTAAAAGCAGTGCCTCAAGGCTCTAATTGAGAAATGCAGTGTTGCCAAGCAGTTCAGGTTCACTGCAGACTCTGCAGTGAACTGCAGGCCTAAACTGAAAGCACCTCAGCGCCACCTACTTTACTACTACGAGCCTCTCATGTCTTCTTAGGTTCAGTGTTTTTTGAAATCAGACTGCTGCAAGGGGATGTTTGCTGTAGTGCGAAAACCACCTTGACAGGGTTGTCTACAAAGGAGTGAAATGGCAGACTCTTGCTCTAAGAGAAGTGATACCTAGCCACTGTCAATCATATAGGCCAAAGCCTATTATAAATCTACAGGGCACCTTACACACAGGTCAGTTCTCAAAGTATAGCACTGACATTTTAGGAAAGGTGTGACTTTTTGAGGAACATCAGACACAACATCAGGTCTTTTACTATCCCATGAGCTACTGAGGTAGGATTCTCCACTTACTGAGTTTTCACAGGTTACACCATAAAGTCAGATGCAAGTACCAAACATGACAGTAATCCACAAGAATGAACCATCCCACTGTGAACCAGTCCTTCCTTCCAAAGATAGGCAAGGCTGGGGATTCTCCTGGCATTGAGAGATTTAACTAAAAACCTTGTAACGTATTTCAGAAACGGTTTGAAAATAAATACAATTTCAATTATGATTTTATGCATTAAAAAGCTTCAAGACTGTTAAAAATAAATAGTGCAATCATTAGTGGTAGATAAATAGTTCTGTGTCTGACGAAGCACTCCCATGTCTAACAGGAAGGCTAGTATTTTGGGCAAGGGAGGAAACCATCACTGTTCCTGTGGGTAAACCAGCAACAGAACGGCTTGTTTCTCCAGCATCGTGTCTATGAGAAGCGATGGCCAGTTTAGATATAACGAAAGGCTTTTACATGTTGATAACTCATGTGGAAAACAGTGAGGGAAGTGGATGAGGTGCATGCTGAATTTTGGATATTACAATAAAGAGGAAAATAAGAAAAATCAAGATTAAATAGTCAGCCCTTCTCACAGTCACAGAAGCCTTCAACGTCACCATAAGTTAAGAAAACAAGGTGGGAAACTACAGGCATATTTCATTAAGAACTCAAGAAGAGAAACTACATCACGCCATGGGAGAACTCATGTGGTGTGTATGGTTTAGGATCCCCAAAACTGACTCCAACAGCCTCTGTAAGCAGACTACTCCACGGTCAGAACGCTCTCAGCTTGGCTTCTGAGTGGCACAGACTGTTGTAGAGTCAATAAAGAACATGGTCAGCTATGACTAAGGAAGTAACAGCTCAGAATGACCTCTGCATATTTCAAAAAATGACTATCTAGTTCAGATTTTCATCTGGCTCCAAAATATTAAGATTCAAAAGGACCACAAAAGTTTTATTTTATCCGTTTACAAAAAAAGTGATTCACACATGAAACTGGGCTTCCTTGAGCGGATACATGGAGACGACATAATCCAATCCAATCCAGGCATCACTATTAGAAACCCAGCATACCTAGATACATCTGGGCCATCACAATGGACATCATAGAAAATCAAATGCCTATTGGTGTTCCTGAATCTCCTAAAAAAAAAAAAAAAAGTAACAGACGCCATGGTTCTGATAACGGCTGTTTCCCGTATTGCAGCAAGACCAAGAAACAGCCTCTCAAGTCACTAAGCATCAACAGGCCCCGTCCTCTCAGCCTCGGACCTCAGGCCTCAGAAGCCTGCCGCTGCTTCTGCCACAGCTGCTAGGACTTTGGAGGGCGTACATTTTAAACTTCTGTAAGGAACTTTATATGCTAGTTCATGAAATTTAACTTTGTGCTGAATATTCTTCAAAAGGGCTTTATAAATAATACAGTATTTAAGTTCTTCAGTTCCCGTGTTGTTATACCATATTGTTGCTTTCTCCAACTTTGTCTACGAACTGTAAGGAGAAAAAAAAAAAAAACAGAGTCAGAGGGAGTTCAAGCATTGTACAGCACTGAATAAACTCTTTAGATGCTGGTTTAAAACATCCAGTTTTACAGCATTTGCAGGAATTCAAGGCATGACTGACAGTTGCTAACTGGATGGTGACCACCACCATCTTCTCAGATGTGTATTTTTTTTAAAAGTTGCTTTTGCATGACATGTTATACACATGAATTTTAGGGTGAAACATGAAAAATGCAACACAATGAGTAAAATAATAAATAAGATGAAACTGACACTGCTAGCTTAACAAAAAGAAAAGCCTGAAATGCCAGCCACTCATGCAGTAGTGAACCCAGTAAGAGATTTCCACTGACCATTCCTGTGCATCTCTTCTGGGCCTATGTGGTCTTTGGACAAACAGATTTAACTCAATTAAGTTCAGCAATCAACAACAGCTATTAACTAAAATATGTTAACTGAGCATTCTGGACATCATCCTCAAGTGGGCAAAGACAGAAACACTCAGTTTTTTCAATGAATACCTGTAATTTTCAAATAACAACTTCAATGAACTCAGGTAAATGGTTGTTAACTTTGGCTACTCCACCCCAAATCAGGGGGTCTTTCTTCAGCATCCAGAGGGTAGTATGCATGTATATGATCAGTGGCAATGCTGCAACGCAGAGCACTGTGTGTTCTAGCCAGCAGTGCCTCTGCCCTTACGCATCACTCTGTTACTTAGGCAATGACCGCAATCCCTACTGTACTGCCTACTCACTTACACCATCACAGCAGAATTCCTAAACTAGTACAACTACAGGTCTAAGTAAATTCATTCTCTATATAAACAGTATCTACACTGAGTCTAGTCATAGGACAAATGCAGCTTCACTGCACCCCACCCTGAGCTGACACACCAACCTTTGAAATATCATAAAGAGGTGACTGCAGTGTATGCTGAGTCACTAGGACTTTAAAATAAATTTCAGTGGTTACAAAAAACACCACATTTGTTCTTCACAGGTAACTGCAAATACCCAGGCTGTGCCCAAAGAGCTATTCTGCCTCTAAGAGTGACCTAGTGTGGAACGGGATTGGGTTTTCAGGAGCGTTTTTCCTTTTAGAAGTCCTTGTTTTTCTCTGAAATTTCTAGACAGACTCAAGGAGCCTTTCAAAAGCCTTCTGGGCTTTAACCCAGTTGTTCTGTGCGAGCATGGAACTATGGAAGATTCTTTGGCAGGTGACTTATGACACGGGCTGCTCTGAGCCCAAAGCACTGCCTCCTCTCAGCTGGACTCCATCTCCAGCACTCTCTGTAGTTCACGATCTCATTCGGTTTTAGGATTAAGAAAAATGGTTAACATGAAATCATTTGGAGTCGTCATGAGATTGGCTGGGTCTGATATCAGACACAAGCACCCTTCATTCATTCACTTGGGGGAAAGGTTTGGCATTTTTATCCTGAGTGGCAGGTGTTATGCTGGGTGCTGGGTAAGACCGGCTAGCAGCCATTTACCTGTGCCCTGGACCACTGTGGTCACAGGTCTGGAGCTCTCTTCTTGATTATTAAAACAGGTTAAGTGTTATGACAGAGGTGTGTACAAGGAGGGCAGGTAAGTCCTGAGAAGCCTCTGAGAGCCCACTAGAGATGGCAGACCCCATGGCAGGTTAGTACCAAGCATCTGGAGTACACCCTGAATACAGCAAGGCTTTTATCTATCAAGTCATAAAAGTAGCTTAGTATTACCAATCGGAGTAACATCAAAGTAAAAATACTAAAAATGGCATGTTCAAACAAAATGTCAGGGTTCATAGGTCTAAGAATGATTAGTTTCTGGTTTTCGTAGTAATCAGGATCCACGTGACACAATCATTTATACCATAATTATGCCATAACATCAATGGTCCAAACTCTCAGTGAAAAGGCATCATAATCCACACATCTGAGTGGTTCTTAAAAATGCTTGGCTGAATCTGTGGCTACTTACTGATCTGATTCCAGGTAGATTTAGGAGGGATCCGAGCACAGGCACTCTTCTGATAAAACCAACCACCACTGGAAAAAAGCCCCTGGGAAGAAGACAAGGTAATTAGACCTCAGTGCTGTCTATCAGGAGGATCCACCAGACAAGTAAATGCACACTTGAATCATCAGTTGCAAGTGCAGTAAACAATTTGATTGCTGGTAAAATGGTGCCCAGAATATAATGGGACCTAGATGTGCTGTGACATAGGCTTTCTGTTCTGCTGGTGACCATGGTAGAGGGGAGGGGTAGCCAGAAGAAATGGGCTGTATAAACCCATGAGCACGACGCTGACAGCACACCTGCCAGTATGTGGGGGGGGGCAGGGCTCGCATCATGTCCGTTTCTGGGGTGGATACATGCCCACTGAAGTGACACAGCCTCTAACTAGCTTAACTGTGAACCCATGAAGGAGACACAGTTTGAGAACATTCAAGAAGTAAATGGCAGCTGGGTCTTGAAGCACGGCTCACAGAGAAGAAGTCACTGAGCTGAACTCACAGGGAGTAACGGACACGGACGCCAGCACAGAGGACCGCACTAAGGGTGCCCCTAGGCACAGGCTTCAACTAAGGGTGCCCCTAGGCACAGGCTTCACGCATGCAGGGTGCTTTCTTAGCAGCACTAACTTCGAGGGGATATTTAAAGGTATCTTTTAAAACACAACAGGTGGCTTCAAATGCTGCTTCTGGTAGAGACCACTGAGGTCTGCTTATATGTAATTGGAGAAAGAACCACAAGACCCTTGACTCTAGATCTCAAGCCAAGACACCCTCAGAACAAACAACACCCAACAGAAGAAGCACAAGGGTTTTACCAGAAGCTTCTTTAAATCATAAAGCCAATGTATTGATGCAATTCACCAACAAATGACAGCATCTCAACTGTATCGGCAACAAGGGTCACCTCTGGTCTTTTGACCTCCACTGCCATCTCTGTTGTCTTTACCTTTTCCCCACTTCACATGGTGAACAGCCAATGTTCAATCTCTTAACTTTAAATGTGTACCAAGTGTGAGCCTTTTAAGTGTTTTTTTTCTATCTCCAATTGTTCTTTCCTAAATGCACCCTAATTGTTTTCTATTAATGTGTATATGTGGGCATATGTGAGTACGTAGCACATACCATGACGTGTGGAGGTCAGAGGACAGCTTATGGGAACCAGCTCTCTAATCCCACCACATAGGTCCTGGGAATCCAACTCAGGCCTGTACTTAGCTCAGAGGTGAGCACCTTTAGCCACAGGGTGATCTCAAGGAACCCTGATGTGCTTGTCAGTCTGGTGAGGATTCTCCCAAGAATGCCTTTCTGGATCAACTGTTTCTGGCTTAAGAATCTTTTGTGTCTCTCCCCGCCTCTCTGCTGCAGTTGCTGCTCTTTAGCCTAAGTCTGGTAAGACAGTAAGCACTGCAGAGTCTGCGGCCTCTTCTGGCTTGTGGCCCACACTCCCACGGGAACTGCTCTCCTTTTTTTCAGAACAACCAACCAACCGCTTCCACAACTCAGTCTAAGCCCCATCCGTCAGTCAACCAACCTGTCCGTGCTGACTTACAGGATGAGCTCTGATCTGTTCTTTAAGACTCAGCTTATCTCTTCTCCCTGGATAAGCTCCTCCCTTACTATGCTCTTAGAATATTCTGAGTCCTTCTATGGTGACATTTTCTGTTTTAGGTGACACTGTGCCTGGCATTTGAAAAATAAACATAAGCAGTGTTGCTGTGCACTGTCTTCTCACACACACAGTTTCTGGCTAACTCGCTCCTGCAGGACAGCAAGTGGGCCGGCAGGCACTCCAGAGTGTCCAGTACTAGATTTCTCAGCACACACATGCACTAAACATGCTGCCCCAAGCATCAGTCACTATGAAGTAGCATTCCGTAACAAAATGAAGGACCTGTGCACCTACCCATCCTGCAGAAATATCAAACCCTGTACACAGCTTACAAATGGCAATCAATGAATTTTGTAGCACTGAAGATATTTTATAAATACTTTATTATCTCCCTCAGGCAGTTATTTACATTTAGGAAACAGATTTTTTATTTGACTGACCTAAACTTGTAATAAAAACTCAATGTAAGCAGTGGTCATTCAGGAAGAGAGTCTCCCACACTAGCCCAACTACCTGGACTTCTGCAATGGTTATTGGAGACTCTGGCTCACGAAAGAAAAGAAAAAAAAGAAGGGCCTCACCTGAACAAGAGAAAGAATCCGTAAATCTCGAAGATCATGCCTATCAAAGGCCAACCAATCAGGACCACGAACACACCGCCCAGGAAGAACCCCGTGGCCTTCACTTTGTGCTTCTGGAAGAAGAATCTGAACGTTCTTTCTAGACCAATTACAAAAGCCAAACCAGCCACAAACAGCACCTAGAGGGAAAGACAATGCAACACAGAGAAGGGTGAGACACAACACAGAGAAGAGCCAGGACACAGCTCTGTAGTGAGGGAGTTTGCTTGACCTTTGATGTGACAATGCCAGAGCCCAGCAGCAGGAACAGGGAGTGGGGTGAGCATGTTCAAGTCCTGGCTGTCTTCACCGGCCTCATTCTTTGACTATCTCCATGCAGTGAAGAAAGGAGATGAAATGGGGTAGAGGGATCCACATCTACGGCAGGTTACAGCTTGACTGGATAGGACAGAAAATGGCCCATTCAAGCAGACAGCTGGCAAGGCCTGGATGGCAAGCCTGCTTTAAACTGTGTCACTCAAATGTATTCCCTGATTCTGCAACTGTCTCTGTGGGGTGTGGAGGTTTCTATGATTGGAGGATTTAGGTGATGGCTATGCAGACAGCATCAGATCAGTGTGAAGCTTAGGAGAAGAGCCCAGCAGCACAAGTGATCCATGTGTGGATAAGAGATTATACCTGAGCTTGTATCTCCTTCGCTGGGTGTGAAACACTTCCCCCATTACCAATAAATAACAAGCCCACTAAGTGTCACATTCACACTCAGCAGTGCTATTAATACAACCGCTTAAAAGATCAACTTTGTTACCCTTTCTCTCTTTAATTAAAATTAAATTGAAGGCTACAGACTTCAAAAACATCTAACATCTTGCAACGACTTCTCCACCTTCTCCCAAGGGGATCTCTTCCTTCTGGAGCTCCTGTATGACCTCCAACACACAGATAGGAAGGAAAACAAGGCACGCTGCTTCTAAGGAGGTCAGCTAACACCAAAAAATGAATTGATTTATTCACTTATTTACCCGTACGGGGGCATATGCATGCAGGTTAGAGGCTATCTTAGAGGAGTTGGGTTTCTCCTTTTATCAGGTAGGGTCAGGGATTGGTTGGTGGCAAGCCCCTTTACCAACTGAGCCATCTCATGGCAAAAAGATGTACTTTTTAAAAGCTTTTAGGTTTGAAAATCGGTTTGCACAGTTTAATCACATGTATAGTCTTAGACATTCTCATTATAAATATTTCATAAGTTTACCAAGGCTTTAGCAAGACATATTTTCTTTTACTTTTTAAGACAGCACCTTTTTCTGTAGCCCAGGCTAGCTTTACATTTATGGTGATCCTACCTCAGTTTTTATGTGTTGAACATACAGGCCTAGGCCACCATGCCTGGCTAGGTCAGCTGCCTCAAGCTCCTGTTCAGGGGAGCACTCATTTAATCCACTGTAAATCCTACTACAAAGACCTATCAGAGTGGTAAACCCAGGGGAACCTTCCTAAGCCTATCTGCAGAGCTCAGGAGTTCACTGCAAACAGTAGACCCAACAGCTATTTCCTGATTAACAAGCAACATATTACTAGTAGATAAAACTGCCTGATGAAAATTTAAAAGACATATGTTCAAAGACTTACATTTCCAATAGCCAGCAGTGCTTTGTCAAAAAAGAGAATCATTCCAAAGAACAGGAAAAACACTCCAAATCCTGTTAAGCCCATGCCAATTTCTGCAACATAAACCACATGGTTAAAGACAAAGAAGAATCAGGTCCCCGACATCCCCATAAACCCAGCACAGAATGCCACCAAGTCCCCAACACAGCAGGCCAGCCTCCTCTAGCATCAAGGTCACTAACAAAGTGAGACAGCACCACTGGTTCTACAGCCAAATGTAAATCAGGAACAGGAGACTCCCCAGTTCTTAGGCAGGAGACAGGAAAAGACAGGTCTAGATTACACACACACACGTACGTATATAAGCCTCTGCTTACATACATCTTTACTTCCAAAACTCCACTCTGGCCTTAGAGAGACATGCGCAGGCTTTAACTATCTATTTCTACAGACTTTACAGACTAATGTCAAGTTAAAACTAGAGCCTGGGGGCTGGAGAGTTGGCTCAGCAGTTAAGAGCAGTGATTGTTCTTCCAGAGGTCCTGAGTTCAAATCCCAGCAATTACTTGGTTGCTCCAAACCATCGATAATGGGATCCAGTGCCCTCTTCTGGTGTGTATGAAGACAGCCACAGTGTACCCATATAAATAAAATAAATAAATCTTTAAAAAAACCCAAAAAACTAGAGCCTGAAACCTTAACCTAGTCTACATTTTTACTTTACCCAGACACTAACACTCGCCAGCCCACCAGGAGAGACCAAGGGCTGTAGGTACTGAATACGGAGGTGCGGTGGGCACAGTCTAATGAAGCCTAGCTGCATAAAAGTGCTGTGTAGGCCTTGCATTCCCTAGGCCCTACCTTTTGTATGAGGCTGGACACACTCCTGTTAATGCCACAGTGACAAATCTGCCAGCTACCTCTCGGTCACACTGCTTTAGGTGTTAGAGAATAGCCTGCTCCTTCTTCTTCTTTTTTTTTTAAAAGAATTGTTGTTTTCTGACTTTTTATTATTTCCCCATCAGCTCTAGAGAGGCCAGTTACAACACACGCTCTCAACCTGGGGGTGGGGGTAGGGCAACAAAAAACAAGGGGTCTAATTACCTCTTTCTACATGTCCATGTCCTAAATTTTTTGATTTTATCTTCCATTTTGATTCTAAAATTAGTCTGAAAGAATTTACAAGCCTGTCTACCACCATTCTAATTTAAATGTATTTGAGATGCAAACAACAAAGGAATACTTTCTTGGTTCAAATGCCTCAGGAGAATTTCCTAAACCAATTATTTAGGTGTCAGACTAATTTCCTAGAGAAAAATATAGAGGAAAGAGGAAGTGAAACTCTCTTAAGTAACCAGTACTTAGGAGCAAATCAAAACAGCCTAGTCATCTGAATGTGACTACCTTCTAGTTCACGAATTATCCCAGTGAGGCAACATCCAAGATGTTCATTCATGGAGATGGAAATCAAACTGGTGACATGCTTGCTGTGTGAGCATGAGGACCTGAATTCTGATCCTCAGCATCTACATAAAAAGCCACACGTGGTGGTTTGTGCCTACAGCCCCCAGGTTGGTGAGGCAGACAGAGATTTTGGCAGTGTAGCCAAATCAGTGAGCTCCAGGTTCAGTGGGAGACCCTGTCATTTTTTTGTATGTATGTATGTATGTATGTATGTATGTATGTATGTATGTATGTATGTATGAATGAATGTATGAATGATAGAGAATGATTGAACAAGACACCCAATGTCAATCTGGCCACAAAGTACACACACACACACACACACACACACACACAAAGTAAAAGCTTTCCTCAAGTTTGAAAATAAAGGAAGAAAACAATAAGGAAACAGTTCCTATGCATCGAGAACTTGTCAGCAGTCAGGCACTATGAAGTACTTCCCAGAGAATATGCAATATTCAATCCTCCCAGTATCACTGGACTGTAGTCAGAATCACATTACTGTAGTGTTGGAAGATATCATGTAGAGAGGAGATTTAAGTTGCCCCAAATCAAACTATGGTTAAGTATTTAGCCTATTTTAACCATTATAAATACTTTCACCCACAGTTAAAAATATTACCTACTTATTAAACTCAAGGGTACGGGAATACACAGAACATAAGTGATTTAAATGTAATCTTAGTCTAGAACAACCCAGTAGGTACCAGACCTTTTAAGAGTTGGCTGCAGTGGAAGACACCCCAAGAGGCTCTTCACAGCGCAGCGCAGAGCCCACAGGGCCTCATGATTCCTTTAACAAAATTCTGAGGTACCCAGTAGCAACAAAGGCTCATGTTTCCCATGAGCAGCCCTTTCCTGGTTGCTGTATCTAACTAAAGCATTAGTGGGAAGCAGCTGCACACAGGCAGCAGGGGGACTCCAGATCCAGTCCTCTCATTCCACAGTTGTCCTACAGCCATGATTCATGAAGTGCAGGTCAGAAGGGGTCAGCCGCCTGTGGACTTTTTGCCACACGGGCACCAGTCCAATGCTGCCAGGAATCTTCCCTGAAATGGGTCAAACCCTCATCATACTCCTTTCTCACATCCACCTTTTCCTTTGTCCCTGTCCTTATCCATCTGCAAGTTCTCTGAAGTCAAAAGGCCTACATGTTACAGTGATCTTCCTGCCTGAATCTTTATTTTTTTTCTGCCTATAAAAATAAAGCTTGATAAAAGCAATCTGAAGTATTAGCTAACATAAAGAAAAAACCTACTGAAGACATTTTATAAAGACAAGTTTAGCCTATTGTCAATCACAGCTGACATTTTAGTGATGCAGACACCTTTCACAGACTGAGAGCAGCCCCGCCGTCCTCATCATGCCCTTTAGGAAACTGAAGAAAACAAATACCACAGCAGCATTTTACCTAATATGACAAGCCAGATGTAGGCTGGAAGCTGTCCCCATTTCATCTCCCTGAGTAAGTCTTGGCATTTCTTTAGGCCCTGCAGGGATGGGGAGGGTGTACTATATAGTATCTTCAGCCAATCATGAAGCGTCATTCACCGGACTCTGCTCAGAACTTGATCAACCTCCTCACGTCTGAAAGCCATGACTCACGCTGGCACCTTTCTGGGATGCTACTGCTTCAACCCCACAGTCAACACAGACATAGATATAATCTGAATTTGACAAGTTCGGGTTCCCTAACCACTGGCTGTAACTCACCATCTCAGCTCAGAAATTAACAAGTGAACATCACACATTTTCACCATCCTAAGAAATCTGGGAAAACAAGGAGAAAACAGCTTCTTCTGCTCAGAATCCAATCCCACACTGTTAGTTTTTTTGGAGAGTGACGTTCTCTGCCCTGTGCACAGGTAATTTATATACCACACACTTGTACCATCCCAAGATGGGAATGTTTCCATCAGATCTCCTCAGAAGCTAGTACTACAGTGAAAAGAATAAAGAACTAGAAATCCCGGGACCATGGCCTTTTCTGCCTTTGTGTGTAACTGAATGTCTTACATGTTCCAATTCATAAACGGTTCATGCTTTCCCATGCTTGTGTAAGAAATTAAACATTTAAGTAATAAAAACTGCTCTTCTGGAGGATCCAAGCTGGTTTCCAGCATCCACATCAGGTGGCTAAAAACTGTCTATAACTATAGCTCCAGGAGGATCCTGTGACTCTGGCCTCCACATGCATGATAAAAGACACATTAAAACGGTAATTGAGATCACTCTTATATATATATATAACTACATGTTGCAGTAAACTGAAACATGTTCACAAGACTTAGTGACAGTAGGGGTAAAAAGGACACTTTTATTTCTGACTAGAACCAAATGAGCCCGGTTAGACCAATAGGCAATACCCCCAGGCTAGAGAGGGTAGCTGTGCAGTTCACAGTAAGATGCAGAGTGGACTGCCACGGTGTGCAGGGAATCATAAAGGATCTGACATTCCTGGGTGCCATGGCTTGAATTTAAATCTCCAAATTCCACCTGAGAATAACGTCAAGGAAGGTTTTTGTTTCACTTCAGTGGGGTGTTAGAATCCTGAAAATCTAAGGTGACTGTAGAGTTTGAAGAAACAAAAGTTCATGGGAACGAGCAAAAGTGAGGCAAAAGATGTCATACCCATAAAACTATCTTTAGAAAGTAAACAGCTTGGGTAGAATCGTGTATAGAAAAATAAGATTGACAAGAAAAGGTAGAAAAATGGAAAAGTCACAGTGAAAACGATGGATCCAGGGATAACACTCAGCTCGTCTGTAGAACACTTGGCTGGGATGCTCTAATCTCTGGGGCCACAAAAAAGGAAAAAGAAAAAAAGAAAAAAGAAAAAAAAAAGGAGGAGAGATTGCAAAGCTGATCAGAATGATGAGATAGGCAGAAACGGATGCTAAAATAAAACACGCCACAAAATACAGCATATAACACTAATAAAGAAATCCTTTACCTGTAGAGACAGGCAGGGTCGTTCATGCTTGCAATCTCAGAAGTTTAGAGAATGAGGCAGAAGGATTACTAGTGGGGAGGCCAGCACTGACACAATGAGCGCAAGGCCAGTCTCATTAACAACCTACAGTGTGATCCAGACTCCTAACCCAGAAACCTAAAACATCAAAGTCAATGCTCTGAGCACAAAGTGACTTCAAAATTAGTAAACTTGGTTGAAACTTAAACGTGCGTAAATCCCAAGTCCTTTGCAAGGGAATTTTGGGTAGATTGGTAACAGTAGTGTCTGATCACCGCTCTGCATGCCCCCAGCACACCCCAGTCTTGCAGGAGCCTAGGCGCGGGCGGATAGTCCCATTCCCGCCACCCCGGAAACTTGGTCCGGTGGCTGCTCCGTGGGACAGAGAGCCGGTGTCACCGGAGCGAAGGCGGAGGCGCTACTTGAGCCGGAGCAGGTCGGCGATCCTCCCGTCGCGGCCCCCTCCCTCCCGCGGGCCGCCGCCCCACGCGCGCTCGCTCCATTCATTGCGGGGCGGAGCAGAGGCTGAGGCGGGAGCACCGGCCAACGCGGGGACCCGGCTGCGCTTACTCTGAGTATCCGTGAGGGAGATCATGGCGGCGGCGGCGGCGAGGACCGCGGTGCCTCCGGGCCCACGCTGCGAAGCCTAGTGCGGAGAAGAGCCTCGGCGACGCTGCCTGGGCGCGAGCCGCCACGTCTTCCGGAAACACGCAGCCGCCGCCGCCGGGCCTCAAGGCTGCTCTCCATTGGCTGCGGCGAGGCCAATAGCACACGTCCTTGTTCGGATGTGCTCCCGACGCCGCACCACGCAGCCAATTAGAGAAGACAATTGCTTGTGATTGGTGGAGGGGGCTGATCCGGAAGGGTGGGTGCTGCAAGCTGGGCGGCGGGAAGGTTTTTACGCGCGGAGCGGCTGACAGGTTCGTGGAGGTGCCGGTTCCTGCGCGTGGGCCGCCGCTGTCGGCCGGGCGGATAGGAGCCGGGCGTCGTCTCTACCGTCGCTTTCAGGAGCCCTGGTCGCCGCAGCATGCGCTTCTGCCTCGTCCTGTGGAGCCTGCTGGGTGGAGGGATGCGCTCAGGGTTAGCGTGCGTTTTCCTTCCGTACTGATGACAGCGGACTTACTGACAGACCTCTTCGTAACTTAATTAATTCTTGGATGTATTTCGTGCTGAGATATCTTTTGCTGTGAAGTTACCTAATTTGGGCAAGGGGCAAGTTTTTGGCAGCAAAGTCCAAAAAAACCATATGAAATAGAGGGAGGGAATGAACTTAGACCGTATCTCTCCTAAACGAAGAGAAAGCGCCCGTTTTTAGGTTCTGGAAAAGGCTTTTTTTTGGGGGGGGGGGGGTAGGCTGTTTAAAAACGTGAAGCGAATCAATCTCTGCCATGATAGAGGCTCTTACAGTCCATGGACAGAATATTATCACTCTAGGAAGTGACAAGGAGAAGCTCTCATACAAGAGGAAGGAGGAGTCCCAACTTTAGCCCACCCTTAAATGTCCATTAGTTTTGTCCTTACTCTTTAATCAAGGCTTATCTGTCTCAATAGCCTTGTACAGGAAGGATACAATTGATAAAGGAAATCAGTTTAAGTGAGAATAGACGGGTGCAGAATCTGTCTTTGGAGAGCACTCTTAGATTTAGCAAATGTAAAATTAAGCAATATATAGCACACTTTCAAATGTTTGTTTTTATGTAATAGTGACAGTTTGTCATTGAGCAAAAACGTTGTTCACAACAGTTCATGAACACAATGAGATCCTGGCTCCTAACACAGAAAACTAAAACACCACCCCTAATAACAGCCAGTGTTCTGAGCATGAAATGACTTTAAAATTAGCAAACTATCAAAACTTAACTATCAAAACTTAAACAGGTAGAAAACCTAAAATCTTGCAAGAGAATTTTGGGCAGGTTACACACCTACCCAAATAATTACTAAAAATACAAAAGTAAGCAAAAATTTAACATGCTTTCTAATTTTGTTTTTATGTAATGGCTACAGGTTGTCATTGAGCAAAAAAAAAAAAAATTGTTCATAACAGTTTGGGGAAGTAGATATTCAGGCCTAAGTTTTAATCATTAAATTTTAATATGTTATGTTTTCTTCCAGGTTTAACTGTCCCAGATTCTTTTAAGCCAATAGAGCACTAGTGTGCCCCTCAACCCCCTCTGCAAGTGAGCAGATTTTATAGAGAAAGGAGTAAGCTCCCTGCAGAAGAGAGGAGGTTCTGAGAATTACCTACTTAGAATACTAGTTTCTTTTAAGGAGGCATTTAATTGTAACTCTCTAAAGCAAGTTTGCAGTAAACTGCCAAGTAGTTTATTTATCCAGCTATCCATTTATTTAATTTTTAAAAAATGTATCCTTATTTGTAAGATGAGTCCTGCCAGGCGTGGCTGTACATGCCTTTAGTTTCACTACCTGGGAGGCAGCCCTCCTCCCCCAGTTTTTAAGTCAGATAGAAAGCCATAGAGGAACAGTGTGTTGCTAAGGTACACATAGACCTGGGGGCAGAACTATGTAATATTCGGCCTTTTGGCTTTATCACTTTGCAACTGTAGGCTATTTGGTGAGTGTTGTTGACATTCTATTTAGCACCAATGTCTATAAGATTTTTTAAAAATTATATTGCTTTGTAACTTTTTTGTATATAATAGTGACAGATTGTCATTGAGCATTATTAATAGTATTGGTTTTGTTTAGTTTTTGTTTTGTGGTGCTAGAGATTAAACTCATGATCCTGTAGAGCCGAACATGCTAAAGCCAAAAGGCAAAGCCAGCAGAGCTAAAACATTAGAGAGTGGAGAAAGGTGTATTGCCCTCAGGAGGCCAGGAGAAGGGAATCGTTTTGAAAATAATGCTCTCCAGGAACAAAGGAAGGGAGAGGAATGGTTAGGATGACCTCATATTCATATGGGGCAGGAGCATTGGGAAGGTTCCATTCCTCTGCATACTCAGTTTGCACCATAACAGTTTTTGCTGATAGTTGTGGAGACTTGGGAAGTGTATTGCACAGGCCTCTGCCCCTGAAGATACCTGCTTGGCTTAGTCACTAATGCCTGTGCATGCTAACAGGACCTCTGCCAGCCCAACAGTATTGCTGGTAGACATGTTACTGTGTTTGTTCTTTCACTTTAGGAGGACATTTGGATCTCCGGTTCAGTTTTAGAATGGCATCCATCTCAGGTTAGTGGATGCAATTATTCCTTGCATGTTACTGTTTTTCTACTTTGATTTGTTTTTTGATTAAAAAAGTTAGAAAAATCTTGATTCTAGAAATGATTTTTTTTTAAAAAACTGCTTTATTAATATGCACAACAGAATATCCCTTGTGAGTACTAGTAAACAGACAGGTCACGAGTGATCAGAGCATCCTCACTGTGTAGCTGTCATTGCTGTCCATCTCTAGAACTTCGGCATCACCCAGATGGGTGCCGGTCCATAAAACTCTTCCTACTTCCTTCCTCGTTCTGAACTTGACCTGTTTAGGGGCATTATACACAGGGTGTTGTCTAACCTCATGCGGCATAAAGTCTACAAGGTAATGCATGTCAAAGGATAAAGTATTTTTCCCCTTTAATGCCAATGATGTTCTATTGTATGTAATATGCCGTGCTATGGTTTGTTTGTCTAATTATTGTTGAATAGTTGATATTTTATTTTTTTAACCAAATTTGACAACTTGAGTTTAGTAGAGCATGAGCATGTGTGTGTGTGTATGTGTGTGAGAATATAAGTGTACATGTGCCACAGCATTATGTAGAGGGTAGAGTAAGATCTCTTTCCACCAGATTATAGGGCTAGAACTCAGGCCATCAGGCAAAGTAGAGCAAACATTACCACTCACTAGCCATCTCTAGTTTTTTTGAATGTGTACCTAGGGTTGGATCTACTGATGAAATGGTAATCTTGCATTTAATGCTTTGAGGAGCTGGTGCTGTTTTGCACAGTGGTTGCATTGTTTATATTCCCATCAGCAGTGTGTGAGGGCTCTGAGAATGTTTGGATTGATGTCTCGGAGACTGAGACCTTAACAAGGAAGAAAGTATAAATCACTCATAACCTCATTGCTCCAGTTAATATGAACACTAATTGGCACCAGCTTTCTTAGTTTTCAACCACATTTTTAATGATTTGTACAGTTTTGGAATGTGATTTGAAAAAGTAAATATAGAATCCAGATGTGGTACTAAAATTTTTATGATTTAATAGGTTTTATTTCTTCCATTAATTTATTTATTCATTTTACATTCTTGTCCCTCTTCTCTTTCCTCCTCACACAACGCCTGAAATGTGTGACATTGTTTTAAACTGACATCACTTATTTGAACTTTTGGTCCCCACCTCTGACTACATAAAAAGTGCTGCATTGGGATCTACATCTTTATGTGGCTCTCTGAGTAGTGCCGCAAGTTCACAGAAGCAGTTACTTTGGTGCTGACCTCCAAATCAGCTCTCAGTGTGCTGATGTATTTCCTTCCATTGCAGGTTTCACGTGTTCAGACTATGCAGTAATCTAAGCTTTTGCTCTTGGTTTGATTGATGGGTGGCTGGCAAGGACAGGGAACTTTTAAACTAGGATGGTGCTCCAGTCTTTTTGGGAGTGTAATGGTTATGGCAAGCTGCATGCTCCCCTACCAGTTGGGGAAAAAAGATTGAGTTCTATTTAGAAAAACACTCAGAGGGGTTTTTCACCACCACACACCATACACCACACAACAGACATACAGTGTTACAGCTTGCCTAGATGTAAGTGTGGATATATGACCTACATTTTTTGGCTTTGTCAGCTCTCACATCCTGCAGGTTGGTAATCAGTAATACTAATTTGTTTAGATCCTTACATGAGTAGTCTTTACTTCTTGAATAAGATGAGACTAACAGGTGCTGCAGAGCAGAGGTGCAGTGTGGGCGTGGTTGGAGTCCACATCTCATTTTACCTACTGTGACTTAAGCTCTCCCAATGGACTATGATTTAAAGCTAATCAAATAATGGAGTGGATCCATTTTAAAGTTAGTCTGTTTGGTCTAGTGTGCTACCATTTGTTGATCTATACTTGAAGCACCCTCTGAAATTGCCTTTGGTTTGTTGCTTTGTATTTGATAGGAGGAAAACATTTGTTAATGTCAGCTTGGGACATTGTTAGAGTACCTTCACCTGAACCACAAAACAGGAACACTGGTGTGTGACGCACTCTCCTCAACATGCTCTTGAGATGGAGTAGCTGCAGTATGCCCCACGCTCTTGGCCGTGGTCTCCTTTGTGGGTTGTTGAAGTCATTCACTGAGTGTTTACTCTCCCCTCTTGTGACCTGTATCGTAGAGGCTAGCTTTAGAAATAGCATCATTCTGAGTAATGTCTCAGCACCCAGATTTTCATACATTCTTGTCCATCAGGGCTTTGTGGAGGGGTCACAAGTGCTGACTTTATTGCATGGGCAAAATCAGGCAGAATTTGATAACAGAAGCGGAAGTGCCAAAGATGTTGAAAGGATTTATTTTACTGTAGTGGTTAACCCTTACTTGACCATGGGAGGTAGTTAAGCCCTTTTTCTATGTGATATGTGTGCATGGCATTAGGTCTGAGGTGACTGAAAGGCATGCAGAGTGACAAGAGGTGTAGAACCTTGAGAGCAAAGGCAAAACTCTGTGAAAATGGACTGCTAGTTCTTACTACATGACTCACTTGTCAGCTCGAACTGTCACGCAGTTCGGAAGAAGGAGGACACTGTCACAGAGCTGCTGTTCTTGCACACGGCTTGGGTGTAGGTTCAGAGAACTAAAGGAGAACAGGCTCTGGAGGCCAGGCTGCTTTCCTGAGGTTACCTTACAGGAGTTCCATGTCAGGAAGGTGATTAGCTCTGGTCTGACACTGATCTAGATATGTAGATGTGGAAAGAAAGGTTTCTGTTCCAGCTCTAAGATTCAGTTCTCTAGCACTGTTGAGAGAAGGGGGTGCTGGGCAATATAGTTTCAGCCTGGATAGGCAGCACAGCACAGATCCCACCCCTTGGCCTCTGACTTACTTACAAATGAAGGCAGTGGTGCAATCATACTTCTGCTGTGGCACTCTGTCTGTCTGCCTCTCTCTCTCTCTCTCTCTCTCTCTCTCTCTCTCTCTCTCTCTCTCTCACTGATCTTTTGAAATGACTTTTTGTTATTCTCTCAGGGTAGCTACTTCCAAACACTGGGGGACACGATTTGATCACTGAATTCCCTAGAATTTCATGTGTTGTGCTTTGAAATAGTTTGTGTAAAATATGGATATGGTTCCTAAGGCATTTTGTAGATGAAAGTATAGTGGATTTCACAGGCATTTCAGGGAAGGCAAGCCCATGTGCAGAGTGTCTGACTGAGTGAGATATTTGCATCACAGGGGGTTCCAGTGACTCCCTGAGAGGTCGTGGGGTCATGAGGATGATGAGGGGCAAGATCGGCTTGTACCTTTGCTCTTGCCTTCATTTATCACTTGCTTTAGCTCACTTTTTCGTAAGCTGCCTACATGTGGTCTGGGCAATGAGCTTTATGAATTGATGTGCTAATGGTAGGAAGCACAGATAACACAGTAACAGAGTTTCTTGGAAGACTTGGGGCTAGCCACAGATGATTTCAGAAGGAAGGTAATAAGTATCTGTAGAAAATGTGCGCAGCTAGGTGTGATGACACACATCTGTGATTTCCAGATTAGAGAAGCTGAGTGAGGAGTATTATAAGTTCAAGGCCAGCCTGAGTATGTCAGTGAGACCCTTTCTCAGAATAGAAAGAGGACTTGATCTGTAGGTTAGGGGTGAAATGCTTGTGTGGTCTCCCTGAAGTCCTAGGTGCTGCACTGCAGAGATAAAACAACAGTAAAGTTGTATGTGTGATTGTGGGAGTTAGGTAGGTAGTGGTTGCTGTGACAACTGCAAGGAAGGGAGATAGGTTACAGAGCGTGGGAAGGTAAGGATGTGCTCAGGCCTGCGTGGGTGGGCTGCATCCTGTAGGATAAGCTGGTTCTCAGGAGGATTCATCTGATGCTCACTGGGACTTGCATCACTGCTGTCTTGTCAAGGATGCTGTGTCCTGTTGAAGAGCCAAGACCTCAGTTACATAAATTTGCAAACAAACTTACCCCAAATTTCCAGGAACAGAGAGAAGTTGCAGCAGGTACTGCAGGAGCTGGCTTCTGACCCATGGGAACAAGGGGCACCAGCAGATCCCTGACTTGAGCATTCAGGAGCACCTGACCCCATGCCTGGCATCCCAGTGAGAACCTAGCAGCTGCCTCATTTCTTCCCTTCAGACCACAAGATTTTATCCAAGGAAGAGGCATTCAACTACACTGATTACTAAAGCACATGTGATACCAGTAGCTTTAAAGTTTCCCCCACTTCCTTTGATTTGGTATCACAAAGAGCCTCACTGTGATTTGATACTTGAGTTAGTACTTGAATAGTGGAACTTCATCCCGAGGCTTCATAAGTTCGTAGCCATGGTGCTGTAGAGCAGGTTATCACAGCACTGTTTGTCACTTCACACATTCCATCAACTTGCTTGTGGTGATTGGCAGGTTGTTTGTGGTGTTGGAGGTGTTGGTGAGGTTCAGTCGCCAGGTGGCTTGCATGCAGAGATTTAGGAGACTGTTAGACCAGTTCTGTGTGACATCACAAGAATGGCAGCTGTCATTTATTACATGTTTAGCGTCTGCCCAGGGCCCATCACAAACTCCCTACGTGGTCATCCGCTGGCCTTTCCCAACAGTACTTTGGTCTCAGTAAGTGCATATTACAGACATTTGGTAGAAGGGGACATTGACGTGTTGGCTGATGCTTTGCTGAGATCATTCAACTGGGACTACACCCAGGCCTCTGTGACTCCAGAACATGTTCTTAGCCCTCTGCAGAAAGGGGTTTACTCTCCGGCTTGTAATTTAGACAGAGGAATTTCCGGAAACCATAGGGAACCTCACATTGCTCTCTTGTCTCTCCTCTCTCCTCTCCCCAGCGTTAACAGAGGAACTGGAATCCGTATCCAGTGAGCTCCATGCAATTGACATCCAGATTCAAGAACTTACCGAGAGGCAGCAAGAGCTCCTTCAGAGAAAGTCAGTCCTGACAAAGAAAATCAAGCAGTGCTTAGAGGGCCCTACTGCCGAGGCGAGCGGCGACTGCGACGCATCACCAGCTGCATGGAATAAAGAAGGTTTGCCACTCTCCTGCCTTCCGATTGCCTTACTCTAGAAGGAAATCACTCCGTGGATCAGTGTGTACCAGGAGCTAAAGCTGTCTGGCACAGGGAACTTGCAGACAGATAATCATGTGCTGTAATATTTTATATGTAAACTCGAAATTTGGGGTTTTATTTTTTTCTGCATATGGTCTTAGTAGTAAACATCAGTATCAAAAAAAAAAAAAAAAAAGAATAGTATATCAGCTAAACTTTTAAGCACTAACTAAAACAAAAAGTTATCCAAACACTACCCAAACAGACCCTGCCCCTTGGTTTTTTGTTTGTTTGTTTGTTTGTTTTTTCTTTCTGAGACTCAATCTTTAACCCTGGCTGTTCTGAAACTCATGTAGACCAGTTTGGCCTCCAATGCACAGAGATCCAACTGCTTCCTGGATGCCTGGATTAAATGCATGTGCCACCACACCCAACCCAACAAACCATTCTTAATTTAAAGTCTTGAATGAAGAGCTAGAAAGATGGCTCAGTGTTTAAGAGCTCAGATTGCTGGATTTGGTCTCAGTGCTTTCACGGTTGCTCAACCATCTGTAACTCGGGTTCTAGGGTATAAAACACCTTGTTCTGCTTAGTCTCTGAAGCATCAAGCCCTCCCAGGGAACACAGACATACTTGCAAGCAGATACCCATATATACATACAAACAAATAGAAACTGTTGGACAAAACATACTTATTATTAAATTTAGTGAAATATTTCAGGAAATGACAATTTTGTATATGTGTGGAGATTATTTTCAGTCCCGGTCTCTAAATGCAGAACATTTACCCCAGGAGTCCACAGTTGAATTCTGTTCATGCGTGCTTGGTGTTGCAGCTCTGTGAGCTCTTTAGTCACCACGGACTGTCCTCCTCGTGCCCTCCTTCACGCCTGCTGAGTTTCAGTTGTTGGCAAGTGTTTACATTAGCTTCTGATGTAATAATGGTAAATCAGTCACTATCCTTTGTTTGGCTACTTAGTTATACAAATTACAAAATTATTATAAACGTTTGATGGTTCATAAATATTAAAAGTTTTATGTACTTCTGTGATTTGTATATATTCTGGTAGCTTTATGTGGAAAGCAACTATTCACATCTCATTTACAGTCTTGATCCTTCTAATCGGTTTAGCTTATTTTTCTTTTTCTAGATTTTCCCTGGTCCGGAAAGGTAAAAGATGTGCTGCAAAATGTTTTTAAACTGGAAAAGTTCAGACCTCTGCAGCTGGAAACCGTCAATGTCACCATGGCCAGAAAGGACATCTTTCTTGTCATGCCCACAGGAGGAGGGAAGAGCTTGTGTTACCAGCTGCCAGCGCTGTGCGGAGACGGTAAGTACAGGGAGATGTGGTTGATGGGACTCGCACTCAGGCCTCACCAGATGGTTTTTATCTGCTCACTTATCAGTAACAGGTATTACTACCATGGCCACATGGGAGAAAGAGCTTAGGATTCAGGTGGGCTGCAGTGGGAGGAAGCATGGGGTGAGACAGCTCTGGGCCAGGTGAGCTAGCCCGCCCTATGCAAATGCCTCAGAACCCACCAGAGTGAAGTGTGTCCTCCCAAGTGGCATGGCAGAGAGGAAGGCTCTGACTGATACCTGAAGCCAAGAGAAGGAGGAACTTGCAGAAAGCTGCGGGATAGAGCAGCTCAGGAGGATAGTCAGGAGAGTGCTGTGATTAGTGCAGGACTAGGAGAGATGGGAGGGGCAGTAACTCAGATGGCTGCTGGCAGAAGGTCACATAAGACCAGGACCTGAAAGTTAGGTTAGAGGCTGGGAATAGTCTTTGACCTTGGCTATGAATTTAGCTGGAGCTGGCGTGGAGCCCAGACAGCAAAGGTCTTAGTGAGTGACTAGAAGTCGAGCTTCTGAGGGTGGGGTGCTCTCGAAAAAAATACCTATGAGGAAAGGGGAGCAGTATTTGTCTGCTCAGTGTCTTAGACTGGACAGTTTATAGGTAACTGAAGTTCATCACTCACAGTTCTGGAGCCCTTGGAGGCCAAGACCAAGATGGCAGCAGATCTGATGTCTAGAATGGACTGGTTCCTCAGATGTACATCCTCTTGTCATAGGGCCAGCCCCTGGATCCTTGTCTACTGGGACACTGATCCCAGGCCTCAGCCTTCCAGACTTACTCTCTTAATCCAAGGGCTGTGCTTGGCACACCATCCCAGTGCTTATTAGGTTCCAGCGAGGATTTCAGGGTTCAAGGGTTCAGACCGCTGTAGGCATCTTGGTTTCTGACAGATGGGGGCATGACAGTGTTTAAGGCTGTTGAGTGCCTGTTCCTAATGAGGAGGAAGGCGAAGGTGTGGGAGAGAGAGTAACAGAGCAAGAGCCCTCGTAAGGTCGCAGCGTGCGTCAGTGTATTTAAATCTGACTCTTGGAACAGAGTGGAAGTGTAACCATGTGTCATTTCAGCAGCACACAGCACCTCGCACACTAAGAGTTCTTCAGTCACCGTACTGCTCACTGGTTTGCGCTCAGGCTGCTATCTGATGCGAAAAATGAAGGCCACATGTGCCTGCCACCCTGAGCAGCACAGGCTGTGTTCTTTTGGACAGCTTTGACTCTTTCCCTGGTACGACTGACCATTTAGTACTAAGCCTGGTGTATGGTATTTCATTGAGATTTTCTATACTGGTTGTTAAAGAGGGTAACAAATTAAAAATAGTAAAATGTGTTTCTATAGGATTGAAGAAAGGTAGAAATTTGTTTTCTTTTAAAAAGTACTTATTGAGTTTTTAATGTGTGTGAGTGTACATCTGTGTCTACATGCCTGAGCTCAGAAGAGGCACTGGATCTTCTGAAACTAGAGTTACAGATGGTTGTGAACCACCGTGTGCTCGGAATTGAATCCGGGTACTGTAGGAGAGTCTGCTCTTGACTGCCAAGCCAGCACAGGGATTCTTCTTATATTTTATTTACTTGCCTTACAGTCATTTTACTTGGTCATTTATTTTGCCCATCTTTATTACTTGAATTGGTAAATCTGCATTGATAGCTGTCTGAATAATAGGCAGGAGGGCCTGCCGGGGGCAGAGAGTGACTACTTCAGCGCACTGTGGTGGCAGTGGAGAGATGAAAGAACGCTGTGGTTTTGTGTTTCTCTTTTAGGGTTTACACTTGTGATTTGCCCACTCATCTCTCTTATGGAAGATCAGCTGATGGTTTTAAAACAGTTGGGAATCTCAGCTACTATGTTGAATGCTGCTAGCTCTAAGGTATGGTAGTGTTTAGTTTTTCAAATGTAAAGAAAAAAAAGTTTGGGTTTTCAGATGTAAAATCTTGACTGATGTGGCAGTCTCACCTGCATCTGAGTTGCCTATAAGGTGTAAACCCTAAATACTATGTCAGGAGCCGCAGGCCTCTGCTCACAGCCTAGTATTGGACACTGTCTATTTTTGTGTGCCCCATGAATTAACAGTGCCTGTTCTTACTTACAAAGATACAAAAACACAAACCATGAAAAGCTCCAGTATTTTATGACACATAAGTCAGAGTTTATGGGTTCCTTGTCCATAGTAAACTTGTTGGAAACAGGGAGCTTACTCTGTTAGGTACTGCTTCAGTCCTGCAGCAACTGACTTAGTGCTCACGAAGACTGCACGCCACACGACAGCCCTGCTCCTGTCTGCCCTTCACAGGAAGCATTTGCTAACATGTTCTGTTATGTAGTATAAAAGCAAGGAGACCAGGGAGATGGTTCCGTAGTGCAGTGCTTGCAGCACGAGGCAGCCTGAGTTTAATGAGGGACAAGAAGCTCCCTGGCGCTTGCCCGTGCTCAGCTAGCCTGCTTTAACTGATGCGTGCCTCAGTGCGAGAGCGTGTCTCAAAAAGATAAGGTGGGCATATGAAGGAGGAGTGGTCACTCTGTGGCCTCTGATGTCGACTCCATGTAAACATGCACACACACACACATACATAGCAAGGAAGAACCTTTAATTGTGCAGCCTGTTGTAATACAGAAGATGAGTTACTAAGAGCACATGTGTGTGGGGTAGACTATCTTACCGTTTCTGCAGGGCAGACCACTTCCGGCTGTGCTTGTAAATTCTGATTTGGAATTCTTTACAAATGCAAATGGATGCTATTCTCCAGCTGTACCCTTAGCCTCTTGACTTATTCCTACGAGCAAATCCCAGGCCTCATGTTTTAATTGTAGATTTTTTTTTAGTGTATAACTCTTACTGTTGCTTTGCCGTGTTACACTTACTCGTGTGTCAGTGGAGTAGCATGGACATGCCACAGTGCCTGCACAGGTGGCGGTCAGAGGACAACCTGCAGGAGTCACTCTCTCCTTCTGCCATGTGGATCCTCCCTGAGGACCGAACTCAGGTTGTCAAGTCTGGCAGTAGGTTCCTTTGCCTGCCCAGCCATCTTGCTAGCCCCTGTGCATACCTCTAATGAAGAGAAAAAAGAAAGCACAGTGCAACTCTTCTCATTCAGTTTAAAATATTAATACTTACAACGTTTAATGGTAAGTGTACCCAAGAGCCTACATATTTAAATGGGAATTTGATAACTTCATTAAATTAGCTATTAAAACAGCTAGTTTTGTTCGCAGGTGTATAATTATAAATTTAATGAGTAAATTTGTAAAACCTACCATTATGGCCACAGCTACTGTATTTGGTTCACATTTTGGGTTTTATTATTAATAATTTAAAATTATACACATTTTTTATTATTGACACATTCACGTTTCTTCCTCCTTTTTTGCCAAGTGACTGATTTTTATCTTCAGCACTCTGGATGTGAGTCACTAAGACACTGCTTGCACAGCTGCCACAGAGCTTCCCCGAGGTAGGGCCTCAGTTTTAGTGAGCCGGCATCTGCCAATGGAAGAGCCTTGGGCTGCTGCCCTTCTGTTGCTTTGCAGTAAAGAACACCAGTTTTTTGCTTAGAATCATTGGTCCACCAACTTGACTCTACTCTGATAGTTTTTATTTTGTCTTTAATAGGAACATGTAAAATGGGTGCATGCTGAAATGGTGAATAAAAACTCCCAGTTAAAGCTGATTTATGTGACTCCAGAGAAAATTGCAAAAAGCAAAATGTTCATGTCAAGACTGGAGAAAGCCTATGAAGCTGGGAGACTGACTGGAGTCGCAGTGGACGAAGTGCATTGCTGCAGTCAGTGGGGCCACGACTTCAGGCCTGGTACGGATGCTTGCCCTGAGGCCTGCGTTCTCGGTGTCATCGTGGAGGGAGGGCCTGCCTTGTTCAAACTGTCCGCTCATGGAGTGGTTGCTCACTTCCTCTGCCCTTCGTTCACTATTGCAGCACCTTAGCCTCGTGTCAGCCTGTGAGATACATGCCTGCTAGCCCTCCCACATTCCTTCTTTTTCCTAGTGATTGAGGAGTTTGTAGGACTTTAAAGGTATTCTCATCTTTCTGGGTTTTCAGTATACCACCCAGCTCAGAGAAGCTGAAGTTTGATGAGACATTTTAGTAATACTTTAGCTGCCAACCTAATCCTGACAACATCCTGGAGAGGGTTACTCAGAATTGTTTTATTAAAACAAAACAAAACAAAACAAAACAAAACAATCTAGGCTAGGGTGAATGATTGCCATGCAAATGTGTGGGCTGTGTTTGAGTCTCCAGGATCCATGTAACTCAGCACTTTTGTGTGAAGATGGGAGGGACGGTCCCCAGGGGCTTGCAGACCAGCCTGCCTGCTGTGTACAGCACAGTAGCCACAGCAGAAGAGATCTTGCTTTAGAGTAAGTGAGGAATCAACACCTAAGGGGGTCACTGACATCTGACATATGCCCACACATACATCCTACATACATGCATGTACACAAATATACACACACCACATTATTACTATTATTGTTGCTGTTTTTGAGACAGGGTCTCTGTGTGGTCCTGGTACTCGATATGTATGTAGACCAAGCTGGCCTTGTGCTCACAGAGACCTACTTGCCTCTGCCTCCTGAGTGTGGGAATTAAAGGCGTGTGTAAGCACACTTGGCTACAGTTTTAGATTAAGAATTCCTAGTCCCTGGCCGTACCTACTTTTCCTTCTGCGATGTTTCACTCTCAAGGACTTCCTGGGTCAGGCTGCTCATCTGTCGTGGGTTCCATGGTTCCCCCGTGCAGTCTCTGGGTTGTAGTCATGGTCTCTGCTGCATTTGCCCTGGACTGTCACTCTTGTGCAAGCCCGCATCAGGTGGGGGGGGGGGGGGGTCATTTCACCGCTGTCTGCATGGCTGCACTGCTTACACTGCAGATCAGCTTTCCATCAGTCAGCCGGTTATCCCTTTAGCTGGCCACAGTCCTTCTAGCAGGTTGCACCTATCAGTACTTGAGTTTTAGTTTCTCAGAGTGGTTCACTACAGTCACCTCTTACTGTGACACTTTCTTCCTTGTTTACTGTCATGTAACAAACACTATTGAATTTCTTACTTTTCTAATTTTTTGTCTCTCATTTTTTTTTTCTTAAATACCAGTGTTTTCTAGAGTTCTATTTTATCTGTCTTTATCTTTCTTTTCTTTACCTTTCTTTAGTGACAGTGATCTTATGACCCAAAGACTAATATATATACACAACTCCTCAGGCAGTCATGTACTCCTCGGTGGTCACAGGGCTCTCTCGGCACCCAGCATTTCCCACCACATTTCTTTTTCAGTTTCTTGCAAGCATTTTAAGTACTGAAGGGGAGTGAAGGACCACTCTTGTCATGACTCGTACCTGTGTGTGGCAGATACGAGTCTGAATGGTGTCTCTGAAGTAGGTTCTTCCCAAAGGCTTGGCCTTACCACTGCTTAGCTTCTGCTCTGAACTGATGCTCCTGAAGGGTACCAGGTGGTAGGATTGCTGCTGATCACACGGATGACTGATGGCTTCTTCTAGCTGTTTGCAATAGAGTCAAGTGCTCTGATTATCTCATTGTCTAACAAGTATACCACAGTCCATAGCTTGATAGCATGCCTAGTGTCCCTTACTGCGTGACATTTTCTGGGGCCATCACAGCTATTTACCCCAAATAAAGAAAGTAAGGACATAAGAAACAGTTGTACACAAGTCCAGGTTGGTAAGGCGATGGGATTTTCATTACTTACAGGTGTGTGGCTGACTCACGGATTACACTACTGGAGAGCCTCCCTTCTCCCACTAATTGCTTACTTATATAAGCTCATAGAAATGCCTTTTCAGTCATGTGAGTTTCCTCAGCCTGAGTGGCCTTCCAGGAATGTTTCAGTCATGAGGAACGAGTTGCCTAGCACCTGCTTTCAACAGGGAATAAATGTGACCTCTCACGAACATTATATCTGAAGAAAAGTGCAGCAAAGCCTGAATTCAGGAAGTGTCAGGCCTTCAAATTTAGTTATATCCAAGTCTGCAAGTAAAATGAGGTGGCTGTCCCCCATCTGGGATGTTAAGGATCTGACCTACTCTTTCTCTAAGGGACAGTGTCATCTTTTTCAGATTATAAGGCACTCGGCATCTTAAAGCGCCAATTTCCCAACACCTCACTGATTGGGCTGACTGCAACAGCAACCAACCATGTTTTGAAGGATGCACAGAAAATCCTGTGTGTGGAAAAGTGTTTGACTTTTACAGCATCTTTCAACCGACCAAATCTTTATTATGAGGTACACAGAGGTTATACTTCATTGTGTTTATGACATAGTGACTTAATATAAACAGTTTTAATGTCATGAAGTAATTATTAGGACATTAATAAGTCAGTGTTTTAGTTTATCTGTGTCTTGTATAGCATGATCCACATTAGGCTAAATAGAAAATAATCCTGTGTTAAATGATACTGTCTTTTATATACAATATGAACAAGTAGGGCATGTTTGCTAGATTCTTTCTTGCATAGGGTGGAGAGCAAGGACGGCTGAAACCAAGAGCTCCACTGATATCTGTGTCACTAAATCATAGAAATATAAATATACTTGAATGAGTTTGCCAGCATTTCCCTTACGGATTTTATCTGATACATACATATACTTGAAGGTAAAATATCCCAGTGGCTTTCCAGATTCTTTCAAGCTGTTTTAAGGACAGATTTAATCTTTGCATTTTCATTGTCTCCATACTGTGCTTCATGTTTTTACTAAAGCATCAGACAATAGAGAAGCCTCCCTCTTCACAAGTTACCTGCTGTTTCTGTGCCTCCTCATCTCTGGCGGATTAGGGTCTGAAAATCAAGGAGAGGGGCTAGATAGAGGCAGGGATAGGTCAGATGGGTGAGTCCTGGGAGGCCAGAAAGAGTGTGACAGGAAGAGACACTACCCAAGAGGGAACTCAGCACACTGCAGAGGTTGTTAGCAGGTACAACTTGGATGGCCCTGGTGAGTCTACTTTTTAATGAGATGGCTTTTTGTAGGTTCGGCAAAAGCCCTCAAGTGCTGAAGACTTTACTGAGGATATTGTAAAGCTAATTAATGGACGGTACAAAGGACAATCAGGTAATTTGTAAAGCAAATCAACTTGGGGAAGATTTTCATAGAATTTATGAAATGACATGATCCCTCTAGTGATATATGACTGACACCAGAAAATGAGGTCAAATCGATTCACTTGGTCTGGGAAGCTCTGTGTGACATCCCTGTCACAGTTGGAGTGAAAGTTGCCTGCTTTGCCTCCCGTGGAGTAGATGACAATGCTAAGTACTGTTGACAAGTTAGTATCTGCTGTATATCTCACTGAGTGAGCCTCAACATTCTGAAGATACAAGACACAGTATCTTACAGGAAGGAAGGGCACAGTACCTTACAGGAAGGGCACAGTACCTTACAGGAAGGGCACTGTCCTTCCTTAGCAGGTGAAGGAGGGCAAAGTTGGAACATCTGTTTCTGAATCTAGGACTAAGGGTCACACCAGTGGTACTGAGTCTGGTGTCCCTTCAGCACTGCCCTCCAGATTGTTAGTAGAGAGTACTAGTACCCGTCAAAGGAATTTCCGAGCCAAGTAAATCTGAGAGAGGCTCCAGCTGTTGTTCCTCCTTGAGGGTGTGCCGGCACACTTGGGCTGTGGCCACTCCTGGAGATGGAAAGGTGCAGCATACCAAGGCACTTTATTCAGACTCAGTCTTTACACCATCTTATGGGATTTACATCAGTCTAAGAAGTGCTGTGTAGTGGGGTAAAGTTGCAGGTGGCTCAGGCTCATTTCTGTTTCTGGCAAGCTCTGTATGAAGCCTTGGATTATACCCAACAGTAAGTATGTGCTCAGGGGCTTGGGACTTTTACAACTCCTTTTTCCTTTCTGCCCTGTAATTGTTCAGTGTCTTGAGCATGAAAGTGACCTGCATATGTATCTAATACTTGGCCATATTTTACTACAGGAATCATATACTGTTTTTCTCAGAAAGACTCTGAACAAATTACCATTAGTTTGCAGAAGTTGGGAATTCATGCAGGCACTTACCATGCCAATATGGAACCAGAAGATAAGACGAAGGTTCATACACAATGGTCAGCCAATGAGCTTCAGGTTAAGTATATGTAGTTTTTGAAAGCGTAAGTTTAAGTTATTAAAAAGTTTTAAATAACTTAACTGACCAAATCTTAATACATTTTAGGTGGTAGTGGCAACAGTTGCATTTGGCATGGGAATTGATAAGCCAGACGTGAGGTTTGTCATCCATCATTCAATGAGCAAATCCATGGAGAATTACTATCAAGAGAGTGGGCGTGCCGGTATGTAGGCTTCCAATCCAGAGGTAATCTCAGGAGGCTCTATAGAGGATGTGTTTAAGAAGCCTGAGTTTTTAATACTTGTTTTTAGGTACCAACTTTTAGAACAAGTCTTCCTAAAAGTCAGATTTATACTTATTTTTATACATTCTGTTGGGATGTTAAAAATTGTATCTCATGTGTTGTAAGATAAGATGTTCATGTCTGCCGTTGGAATTCTTATTTAGTAGATTCACAAGTACAACCAAAATAAGGGAACTACTCATGGACATTCTTTTTTCTATATCAACAAACTGATTTTTGATGAGCCTTTTTATAGCCATTTAAAATCCCCAGGGTAGCTCTTGAAGATTAACTTCACATATAAAAACTTCTATCTGTATTGAGAAACTCTGTCAGCCAATTGATGTATTTTTGCATGTTCTGAATTTTTAAAAGCAATGATGCAATCCCAAGATTCCTCAAAGCACAGGTCGCGATGACTCGAGAGCAGACTGTATTCTGTATTATGGCTTTGGAGACATCTTCAGGATCAGCTCGATGGTGGTCATGGAGAATGTGGGACAGCAGAAGCTGTATGAGATGGTGTCATACTGCCAGAACATCAGCAAGTGAGTCAGTCCCCTGCCTCCGTGTAACGTGCCATATGTCGTGTGGCAGTTGAGTACCTGCTGAATACACTGCTGGTAATACTGGAGAACACTGGTAATACTGGAGATGCCTGCAGTGGGACAGCCCTGGACCCCTGACTGCCTTTAGCTAAGCAAAGACACTGTTTGTTTTTGAGGGGATCCTCAAGGCCAGTCTGTTGAAGGTTATGAATGACGCCTTTTCCCCTCGGCTCGGTGTTTAGCTGTCTGTAGTGATTGTGGGAAGGCATTCAGGAAGATAGGCATTTAGAACTGAAGTTCAGACAAGTCCATTCATCCTGGTTATGAGTCACTGAATAATCCAGGGTGGAGCCAAGTTTCTCATTAGGAAATACATGGCAGTCTCTGCCCACAGCACTCAGCTCCCTGGAGGCCCTGAGGTCTTGACATCCTGTGTCTTATTCTGTCACACATAGACGAGCTCAGAAGTGTTGAAGCAAGCTGTGCCTGTCAGTGATAAAATGGTATTTGCTTTCCAACTGATGCCTCAGTAGTCAAAGGAAAGAGAAGGTGAAAATGTCTTTAAAAGTTCAGGAGACTTCTATGAAGACTGTTTTCAGATTTAGCCTAAAATATAAGAAACTACTTCACCATCAAACATTCTCCTCAAAGTGAGACAATGTCTGAAGCAGTGGCTGTCAACACATTGCTGGTAGAATAGGAGCCACATGAGACTCCTTGAGTGGGTCCACGTAGTCATGGGCCCTTAAGTGGCAGAGGGAGTAGAGAGGTCTGTTTGTTGAGAGAAGACTGAGCTCACAGTTGATAGCTCTGAAGGTGGATGGGGCCAGGAACCAAGGAGAGTGGGCAGCCTCTAGAAAGTATTAAGGGCAGAGACTAGGGCTTCCAGAAACATCCAGCTTGCTATCGTTACTTTGACACCAAGATGTAAGATACTACACTTGTGAGATCCCAGTCACTGCACCTGTGGGACTGTTGCTCAGCAGTAGGAAGCCAGCAGGGTATGTATGGACTCTGAAGCAGTCTGAAAACTGGGCTAGATGAGCGAGTAACTTCTCTCTCATGTGTCTGCAGGTGTCGCCGTGTGCTAATAGCACAGCATTTTGATGAAGTGTGGAATGCAGACGCCTGTAACAAAATGTGTGACAACTGCTGTAAAGACGTTTGTAAGCTTGTTTATTGTTTTAGACTCTTGACAGGCTAAATGCAGTGAGGGCTTCATGTGGGAAGGTTAGACCCTCCAAACACATTGAAAAGAAAAACTGATAAGAATTTTCCAGATTCAAAACTGATACAAATCATTGAAAACAAAGGTAGGTCAAATGTGTATGACACATTTTATATTGCTATACTGGGGGCAGCACATTTTAAAAGAAGTTAGAATTCTTCCAAATAGAAATATTGTTAGATAAGGAAAGACAATCTCTAGTACTTCAGTCTTTGTTCTTGGTCAGTCGATTATCACAGTACAGGAACCCATGTCCTGGTGCTGTGTTCTTGAGAAGCTGGACTGACCAGGGTTCTGATGCTGCAGTGGATGGTCTCCGGACTTTTAACTTGATAGCTATAAACACTGATTTACCAGTTCAGAAGTCTATCTTATAGAGACCAAACTGACATGAATCCAACGTTAAGTCAGAATGCTAAGTCTTAGATTTGGGGATTTGTACTTAGAAAGTTCTCTAGGAGTCCAGTCTGGCTTTCCTGGTATGTGTGATGAGCGGAATCAGATAAGAGAGTGAGGAGCACTTTGCCCTGCAGTGCTCACCTCCTAGTGACGTCTGACAGACACCTGTTACTGGAGCACACTTCCTTCTTTGATAGTCAGGTCATTTTCTTTACATTACCACAATCCCTACATGTGATTTAGGAACAGAATTTGATCTGGTGAGAAAGCTTTGAACACCCAGGTCTTAACTCTGAGCACATTAAATAAAGTATGTGTAAGGGGCCCATAGTGGTAACTGAGCCGGTTTAACCAGAGCTGGCTTCCTGCCCTCACCTGTGGATCCCAGTTGCCCATCATGTCTGCCCTTGCAGTGTTTGAGAAGAAGAATGTGACCCAGCACTGCCGAGACCTGATCAAGATTCTGAAGCAGGCTGAAGGACTTAATGAAAAGCTCACCCCACTGAAGCTGATTGATGCTTGGATGGGAAAGGGAGCAGCCAAGTTCAGAGTGGCTGGCGTCGTTGCCCCGCTCCTTCCCCGAGAAGACCTGGAGAAAATCATCGCACATGCTCTGCTGCAGCAGTATCTCAAGTACACAGCCCATTTGTCTTCTGTGTTTTCCAGTTCCTTCCATTGTAATTGGAGCAGAGTGAACTGCTTTACAGTCATTTGATGTGAAGTATTATAGAAACAGTTTACCTAAGTCTTAGACCTTGATCAGAAAGTCAGAAAAGTTAAAACAAACCTATATCCTTTAAGGATTGTATTTGTGCTTGTCGAGTGTGTTTTTTTCTGTCAGTGTTTTAAAAATGTTTTCTGTGACTCCTTCAAGTTTTCTGTGGCTCTATTTTTCTACAGAGAAGACTACAGTTTCACAGCTTATGCCACCATCTCGTACCTGAAGGTGGGACCCAGAGCTAGTCTTCTCAGCAACGATGCCCATGCTGTCACTATGCAAGTGAAGAGGTCCACACAGAACAGCGTCAGGGTAACTGGCTATTCATTTTCAGTGTGTGCCTGAGGCCTGTGGGCTTTTCTGTAGTTCTTTACTAGGTTTGGTTAGACACAAATGATGTCAGTTTTCTTCCTGTGCTTTGATATTGGACAGATAAGAGTACAGGGCTTTAGACTGGCCTGGTATAGAGTGGGGGGGGGGCGGGGGGACTATAACCACTTGGAATGTGAGCACTGCAGATTAAAGTCTTAACCCCACAAGATACTTCCCTCATAATACTGGGAAGTCTCTGCTGGAGCCCATTACTAAGACTTAGTAATTGAAGTCCTTCCTGTGACCCTGACAACCGGAGAACCATCCCCTAGACTGATTCCTCCCTTCTAGTGGAGAGGACCTATTTCTGTGAACTGTCCTCTGACATCTATGGTATGCATATATGCACACAACAAACAAGTAAAAATGTCAAAATAAAGTCTGCGTTCCAGAGGTAGCAGGCCCGTTAACTGAGTGCTGTGGCAGCCTCTGGGAACTGCATGTCCTCTCCAGCGTGCCTGCTATGCTGGCATGGACTCACCCTTTACAACATCTTCTCTTACTAAAGACAGTTGCCCATATTTGAGTAGAAATATGTAGATAGGAACCAGGCTATTCTGGGACGTCTGAGCTCATGAGAAAAGGTTACCATGAGGTTACCAGGGTGCTGCTGTCATTCTGTTGCAGGCTGCAGCCTCTGAAGCTTCTCAGTTGGAGGAAGTGGATTCGACGGGGGAAGAAAAAAGCTCAGGTAACTTCCAGAAGTCTAAAAGCAGGCTTCAGCCACCTGGCTCTAAGAACGCAGGCGCTAAGAAAAGAAAACTTGATGATGTTTGAGTGTGACTTAATCATGTAAAATCTCACTGTTTATGTATGTTTATGTCTGGGTCATTTTTATAATCAGCTATAATTTTTGAAAAAACTTTGTTTTATACATATAAAGCTGTATTTTCAGAGCTTACCTTATACAATAATGAAAAATACAACTTTTATGTAAAGTTGTCTAAATGTAATATATTTCACATTAAGTCCACATAACTTTTGTCAGCCGTTTGCCTTGCTGTAACTAGCTGTTATCTTCTGATGTGACTCTCCTTTAAAGCAGTACTATGCTGACATGGGCTCACCTTTCCGAGTGGGTGACATTTTAAGCTGAGCAATGTAGACGACTTCTGGTGAGAAAAGCTGCTGTTATAATTCAGATAAAAACAATAAGTCATCAATACCGAGTGTATCAGCAAGAAGGTTCTGCACATTCTAAGTAAATCAAGACAGCCAGCCTCCTGACCCCAGCCTGACTGGTGCACCTGTATGAGTCAGGTTTATTGTCAACTCTGTATTAGGAATGTTCTTCTGCAAATTAGTCATTAAATGAATTCATCCTAAGAATTTTGTTTATTTCTTTCCAACCCCGAATCTAGCTTCTGCCTTCTCTACTGCCCATTCACTGTGTGGCTGTTTTCCCATGTACTTTCTTTTATCCTTATTTTGTACTTTGTATTCCTGAAGAGATTCCAATTTCAGTCAAAATAATCCTCTATATCAATATTTGGATCTAGGAGATCCTCCCCGTATGATGAAAGGTCCATTTGGTTTAAAATTAAATTTTCAAATGTTTCCTCTAAGTCAGTTTCACCAATTAAGACAGCTCCCATCATGCGTCCGTTCTGCATGACGACTTTGACATACTCTTGTCCTCTGGTGCATCTCAGCATTAACTCATGATCTGAGCCCAGGCCTTGGGCGTTGTATCTTCCCAGCAACACAACCTGCATCACAATGAAAATAATTTTTATGAGCAGCTCCCTCCAACTACCCCAAATAACATAATATCCAAGTTATCTGGGTCATGTTAATTTAGACAGAAAAAACTATTCCTCACAGTTACAGTGGGAGGGCTCCAAGGGAAGCATTGGAAAGACATGATACACACTCTGTAGACAATACTGCCACACAGCCTACAGTCATATTAAAAAAGTCTGTGACTATATCATTAATATTCTAACATTAAAAGTAGAAACTATGTGAATGAAGTCTTTATAAGTGATAAGGCTGTCTCATGAATGAGCATACACAAAGTGAACCCACATTTTCCTAGAATCATGGCTTAAAGATTTAATAAACAATTGAGACTTATTGGCACGTCTGGAAAGAAGAGACCTATGTCAGAATGAAGAGAACTGAAAAAGGTAAGTCTGTCAGAGCTCTTGGCTCCTTTATGACGTCTCTCTCTCTCTCTCTGTATACCTGTGTGCTTGTGCCGTGGTGTGTAGGTGCCCATGGAGGTCAGAAGAAGGTGTTAGATCCCCTGGAGTTCTAGGTGGCTATGAGCTCTCTAAAGTGGGAACAACGAACTGAACAAGGACTCAGGTCCTCTCAAGGTTATCAATAATCATTGAGCCATCTTTCCAGTTCCTGAAATGTCATTTTTGACATCACTTAAAGTATAATTATTTGAAAAAAGAGCCATAGTTGCCATACTTTCAAGCCAAAAGGATATCCATTCCCTTGACCATCTTACCTTATAGTTAAAAAACTTTGTGACATGAGCAAACAGTTCAAAGCTGAAATCCATGTCAATAGGATGTCCCATAGTAGCTGCAGCCATGCACTTGGCTGCATAGCACCCCATCTGCCGTGCCTGTGTCCACAATCTCATCTGAAATAGTAGGAAATGGTACTTCTGGTTATCATCTAAAAATGTGTGCGCACTGCACAGGGCATATTTGTGAGCAGGAATATGGGTACATGCATGCCACGATGCACAAATGAATGTCAGTAGATGTCTTGAGTCCTTGGCTTCCAGTGTTTGAGGTGGGGCTATTATTTTTCCATTGAGTACTCTGGCTTAACTAGGGACTCCCACCTTACAGTATGAGTACTGGGTTAGGGTAGCTTGTGCTGAATCCAGCTTTTACATGTGTTCAGGGAACTCAAATCTCTGGTCTTCCTACTTCTGTGGCAAGAGCTTTTATAACCACTTTAACTACTTCCTCTGTACTAAAGTTTCAACCTTATAAAGTTCCTCAAGTGTACTTCCAATGAGTTTGTTCCAGCTAGTGTTATCTTTAGTGGTCTCTAATTTGCTAATTCTAAGTTAGTGCATCAAACATAAAAGGATAATACCCAGCTGTACATTTGAATAAAATTCCCACTAATATGATGAAGCATTGTAGGTGTTATGAGGTGGGACAAATGTCGTCAGTCCCTGCTCCAAAGTCTGTCTTGTCCCCAGGCCTTTGCTTCTTAGTAGCAGTGACAGTCTCTGAGCTGACTATGGTCAGACAGACACAGGTGGACTGTAGGCACCGATTCTCACAAGTCACCTCACCTCTATGACAGGGCTTATCTCTCCTTTCTTATGTTTTCATTACATTTTACAGAGGTTTTTTTACTCTTCTGATGTGTAAGACAGAAATAGTAGGAGTGGGAGTGACAGAGTAAAATACTAATAAAGCGTTTACATATTTAACTTTTCTCAGCTTCGGGGGCTTCACCTGAAGTAAACACGACTGCCCCCATGGTGATTGGGAGGACAGACTGTCTGTAAGCTATCAGTTCCCTCTGTCTGTCTGTCTGTCTGTCTGTGTGGAGGGTGTACCTAATGCTGATCTCCTGTCCAGATCAGCTGCGACAGGAGCTCTGGGCATGTCCAGGAGAGTATTCACTGTTACAGACAGAGCACAGCACAGCCAGATGGGTCTCAGAAGAGCCTGCCAAGCCACAGCACTGGAACTACCTAGCAGGCCTGTCTGACTTCTGACACTGTGGCTGGACGTCTCCAGAGTTTATACCAGAGAGCTGAGTGACTAAGTTTTGAAAGGATTACAAACACTTCCTAATATTTAAATAAGTTTAAAACTTTATGCCAGGCTACATTCATAGCTATCCTGGATACAAGCCTGTTGGATATATCTGACAGAGTTCATTGATCCTGCAACTCCTTTAGTCTGCATTGTGGGTGATGTAAAGCAAATTAAGATGTGACACTAGGAGATTCAGAATAAGGGGTACCTTTATTTTGAGCTGTTTTTCCCCTGTATTAAATTATGACATAAGATATAATTGCTCTGGAGGGGTTAAGCAGAAGAGAAAGGTTAATGCCCACAACTTTATAAAATTAACAACATTTTAGTCTACTGTAATACTAAGTGACCTTAATGTGGGAATCTAGTTACTCATCAGAAATGAGCTCCAATACTTTGAATTAATGTAGAAAAGCTGGAACAGCCAACTGACCTCATTGGTAGCTAGTGCTTTATTTTACATGGACCAACAAACACATGGTTGTACGTGCAGGCTCACCTGCTGCCAGACTGGACTCGGCTGCCAGCATGCAGTACAGATGTCTCCAGCAGCATAGATATCAGGAAGAGATGTGCGCATCTGCTCATCCACTCTCAGGCCGCCATCTTCTTCGAGATCAAACTAAACAATTTTTCATTAGCATAAGGATGACAAAATCAGAAAGTGACTTTCCATTCTGAGGAGCAAGTCAGGCCTGTGCATGCTGACAAATGCCAGTCTCTGATCAGAAAGGTAGAAGGAGCTGCCGAATGTGTATACCTAGCTGGACTCCAGGGATTCCGTTCCTACTGAACACATCCAAGTATCCCAGAATTTCAACATCAAAAATACCCAGTATTCAATGTTTACCCCAACCCTAATCAGAAGAACATTCTTTAAGACATCAAAAACTAAAATGCGAAGATAACAATCTGTAAGCTTTATTCTTGAGAACTTACACAGGTCAGTCTGTCACCAACCTTTAGATAAACAAATTAGACACTATGGCTCTAGGTGATCTTAAACTGGATGTTAAGTAGAAGAGAATTTGTAAATCAGTGTTGCTGCCATCTTAGGTTACAGTTAAGACTAAAATGATGACTGTTTGAAACCTAGATATGACAAAGATCAGGACTATAAGAAATAGGTAAGTGGAGAGAATTCACCTTACATTGTTTCCATGAAGAAAAGGATGTACATTTGGGATGACTCCTGTAGCGCTGACGAGGAAATCACAGCCATATATTTTTCCATTGGTCAGTTCCACATACACAGGCCACATTTCTTTAAAGAAAGGAAAAGGAGGTCAGCATGAAGAAAAATGCAAATCGACCCATTCTTATCTCCTTGTACAAAGCTAATGTCCAAGTGGATCAAAGATCTACATATAAAATCAGACAGACTGAAGCTTATAGAGGAGAAAGTGGACAAACCTTGAACACATGGGCACAGGGGAAAAGTTTCTGAACAGAACAGCAATGGCTTATGCTCTAAGAACAAGAATCGACAAATGGGACCTCATAAAACTGCGAAGCTTCTGTAAGGCAAAGGATATAGTCCATAGGACAAAACAGCAACCAACAAATTGGGACAAGATCTTTACTAACCCTACATCCAATAGAGGGCTAATATCCAACGTATACAAAGAACTCAAGAGTTAGTCTCCAGAGAATCAAATAACCCTATCAAAAAAAATTGGGTACAGAGCTAAACAGGGAATTCTCAACTGAGGAAACTCAAATGGCTCTAAAGCACCTAAAGAAATGTTTAGCATCCTTAGTTATCAGGGAAATGCAAATCAAAACAGCACTGAGATTCCACCTTATACCAGTCAGAATGGCTAAGATGAAAAACTCAGGGGACAGCAGATGCTGGAGAGGATGTGGGGAAGAGGAACACTTCTCCATTGTTGGTGGGATGGCAAGCTGGTAAAGCCACTTTGGAAATCGGTTTGACAATTCCTCAGAAAATTAGACATAGTACTACCTGCGGACCCAGCTATACCACTCCTGGGCATATACCCAGAAAGTGCTCCTACATGTAATAAGGACACATGCTCCACTATGTTCATAGCCTTATTTATAATAGCCAGAAGCTGGAAAGAACCCAGATGTCCCTCAACAGAGGAATGGATACAGAAATTGTGGTATATATGCACAATGGAGTACTATTCAGCTATTAAAAACAATGAATTCATGAAATTCTTAGGCAAATGGATGGAACTAGAAAGTGTCATCCTGAGCGAGGTAACCCAGTCACAAAAGAACACACATGGTATGCACTCACTAATAAGCGGCTGCTAGTCTAAAAGCACAACATAAACAAGTTACAATTCACCCAGCACAGGAAGCTAAAGAAGGAGGATTTAAGTGAGGGTGCTATGGCTCCTCTGAGAAAGGGAATATAATACTCACAGGAGCAATAAGGGAGGCAATGTGTGGAGCAGAGTCTGAAGTAGAGGCCACCCAGCGACTGCCCTACCTGTGGATTCATCCTATAAACAGTTACCAAACCCCGACACTATAACAAGAAGCATGTACCAAAAGAAGCATGCCATGGCTGTCTCCAGAAGGGCCCTGCTAGAGTCCTACAAATACAGAGGCAGAAACTAGCAACCAACTATTGGACTAGGCTTGGGGTCCCCAATGGAGGATCTGGAGGGTGGTCCGGAGGAGCTGAAGAGGTTTACAGCCCCATGGGAAGAACAATGACTTCGGACACCCAGACACCCTCAGACTCCCAGGGACTGAACCATCAACCAAGGGGTACACATGGTTCCAGCCAAAAATGTGGCAGAGAAATGCCTTATTGGGCATCAATGGGAGGAGTGGTCTTTGGTCAGATAAAGGCTCAATAGAGGCTCCAACAAAGGGAAACGGACAGGGGTTGGAGGGTTGGGAGGGAGGTGGGAGTGTGTTGGGTAGAGGGGCATATACATGGAGGCAGGGGGGTGGGAGGAAGGGTAGGGAATCTTTGGAGAGGGGGGCTTTTGGGAGGGGGAAATTGGGAAAGGTTTTACCATTGGCAATGTAAATGAAGATATTCAATTAAAAAAAAAAAGGAAAGGGATTCTCAAGTGTCATCTCCAGCAGTTATCCACAGTAACTGTGAATGTAACAGTAACAGAGGAAAGGCAGACGGCTTCAGAAGGAAAGCCGCTCGCTGTATTGTCTGAAAGTCCTCTGGCCAGGACAACTGAGCGAAATGACAGCCTTGTATTGAGCAGCTTCAAAAGCATGGCACTCTAAAGGACACAGCACTGTCCTTCAGACATGGGCATCGCCATGATCATGTTCTAAACTACTTGTGAAACAATGTGATGGACACTTCATGTCACTCATGCTTAATCCTCTTCTTTCCTTCCTTTCTTTTATCAACAATTTATGTATATGAGTACATGGTCCCTCTCTTCAGACACCCCAGAGGAGGGCATCAGATCCCAGTGAGATGGCTGTGAGTCACCATGTGATTCCTGGCAGTTGAACTCAGACAGTAAGAGCAGTGTCTTAAGTGCGGAGCCATCTCTCCAGCCCCCTACTTTTTCTTCTTGATGCTTCTCCTCACTGTTCAGTCTCTCTGTGAGCTCTACCGTCCCCTTTCCTACAGAAACCTGCAAGACTACAGAACATTAGTTGTCTGACGGCAGTGTTGATTATTCACAGGTCTGTGTGTGGAGGATTCTGTATCTCACAAGTGGTGTAGATTAAGTCCGGGGATCTGCACTTAGTCCCAAACACATAGATTTTTAAATTTAATGTAGAAGGCATGATACTTATGAAAACTATTTTGAAATACTGACTGACTGGGTTGGGTTAGGATAGTCCAGATACTGTCGACCCAAGTAAAACGGAAAGTTGCATAACATGGAATTTGTTAGAAAACTTAACCAGTAAGTAGTGAAATGAGGGCCTGTAGTTACTGATTTATTCTGACCAAATTTCATATGAAATTGTGCAGTTTAAAATATAGCAAGATTAAGATCAACTTAAGTAATAATTTCCTTTACCTGTATCAACTGTAACTGACTTATGGTGATCCTTTGGAAAAGCCAAGGACTTTTTTCTCATAATCTTAAACTCCTCTTGAAGGTAGATTTTCTTTACTTCACATCTGTCTTCAATGTGAATACTGTGAGAAAACTGGAAGCAAAATAAACACTGGTCAGCACGATTCAGACAGTGCCTGTGTAGACAGAGGCAAATACAGATACTGATACTTCCAAGTGAGCCTCTCAGAGTCTGAGCGGGACAGGAGTGAGCAGGAGCCATCCAACACCTGAAAGGCCAGGTGTGACATGGGAAGTGGGAGAGGGGAGCCTGGAGGGGACATCTGCAGTCTCAGTGTGGCCCGCCTGGCTGTGTGCTGTATCAGAAGGGGGCACTGAGGAGACAGCAGGCAGCAGTGTCCCCTGAGGGACTCTTAAAGCCTTCAGTAAAGGTTAATGTGCAGTCTTGGGAGACCCAATAATCTAGGAGCAACTATTTCATGTCATTCCTATCCCCAGTTAGATACCAGTCAGCCAGCTCCCCTCCCACCCACTTAAACATCAAAGTTTCAAAATAAAGACATATTTATATTCTGGCAATATCTGAACAACAGCTTTTTTTGTAACCTAAAACATTAAAGTATATGTCAAGGTAAGTGATAGCAAGTCATCTACTTATTCAGTTAAAAATATGAAATACATGTTTGGCTCCACCTAATAACCTTTGTTAACTGGGTGTGAGCATCTCAGTGACCTTCAGCGGAAGACTGAGAACTGCGGTTATCCGTGTAGTCTGTATGTAGGTGTCTCCAGCTCTGCAGTTGAAAAGGAAGCTGAACGGCTGTCTTAGAAAACTTTCATGTTTGCTATTTTGGGTGGCCAACTGGGACAGAGGTTTTGAAGACCTTTCCTGCATGGCTATACTTTAGGTCAAGAGACCCAGAAATTTGGTGTTTGGACACGTCTCACTGGTTTATGGAAACGTACCTCTTCAGTTCCTTTCAAAGCCAAGTCTCCGTGCCAGTCTGGTCCAAGGGCACTGCCCACATAATCGGCTTTAGATTTGGTTCTGGTTTCCTTTTTTGCTTCTATGAATATGGAAGATTTTAAAACTCTGTATTAAAGAACCTCTGGTCTGGCAGTGGTGGCACACACCTTTAATCCCAGCACTTGAGAGGCAGAGGCAGGTGGGATTCCTGAGTTCAAGGCCAGCCTGGTCTACAGAGTGAGTTCCAGGACAGCCAGGGCTACTCAGAGAAACCCTGTCTCGAACTGCAGCCCACCCCCCAAAAAAAACCTCTTTAAAGCCTTTGTACAGTATCTTTATTCTCATGCAGACACGAAGCATGGTGGCACTGTCACATGCAGACATGCAGCATGGCACTATCACATGCAGACATGCAGCATGGCACTGTCACATGCAGACATACAGCATGGTGGTACTGTCCCATGCAGACATGCAGCATGGTGGTACTGTCACATGCAGACATGCAGCATGGCACTGTCACGTGCAGACATGCAGCATGGCACTGTCACATGCAGACATGCAGCATGGTGGTGGCACTGCCACACATAGACTGGCAGCATGGTGGCACTGTCACATGCAGACACAAAGCATGGTGGCACTGTCACATGCAGACATGCAGCATGGTGGTACTGTCACATGCAGACATGCAGCATGGCACTGTCACATGCAGACATGCAGCATGGCACTGTCACATGCAGACATGCAGCATGGTGGTACTGTCACGTGCAGACATGCAGCATGGCACTGTCACGTGCAGACATGCAGCATGGTGGTGGCACTGCCACACATAGACTGGCAGCATGGTGGCACTGTCACATGCAGACATGCAGCATGGTGGTACTGTCACATGCAGACATGCAGCATGGTGGTGGCACTGCCACATGCAGACATGCAACGTGGTGGCACTGCCACACGTAGACTGGCAGCATGGTGGCACTGTCACATGTAGACACACAGCATGGTGGCATTGTCACTCTATTAGTAGCTTTCTTCATTGAGTGCTCTGGGACCCAGGCACAGAGCACGTGACCTTGCACCTATACATTGTCTGTAAGTGCCCAGCGTGTCTTCTTCAGGGTTACATACTTGCTGATTTAAAGAATATCAAAATTAGCTATTAGATTTTGAATTTTGTCCATTTGTATTGTCTCTAAAATTTATAAATTCACTTTGAATTTTATAAGCCAAAAACTTCTTGGAAGATAATTAAAATTAAACTACTGCGTATTTATTGTTTTCAGTGAATTCTACAGAAAATAGTCATGGACAATGCTCAACTGTAGCAACTGTTTGATAAATCGGCTGGTCAATTATTTAAAATTCCCATTTATATTAAGTGTCTATTTTCTATTTTTAATTAACTTAAAAGAAAGTTGTTCAGATTTCGTTTTGTTTTTGTTTTGAGATTGGGTCTGACTCTGTAGCCCTGGCTAGCTTAGAATTCAGAGCCTGCCGCTTGTGTGCTATGATTAAAGGCCCATGCCACCATGCCTTTTACTTTTTTATACTTTAAAAAAAATATGTTCAGGGGCTGGAGAGATGGCTCAGTGGTTAAGAGCACACTGGGTGCTCTACCAGAGGTCCTGAGTTCACTTCCCAGCAACCACATGGTGGCTCACAATCATCAATAATGGGATCTGATGCCCCCTTCTGGTGTGTCTGAAGAAAATGACAGTGTACTCATATAAAGAAATAAATCTTTAAAAAAAACGTGTGTGGGTATTTTGCCTGCATGTATATCTGTCCACCACTCATGCTCCTTGTTCCCTCAGATGCCAGGAGAGGGTGCTGGGTCCCTTGGAACTAGAGTTACAGATGTGGTGGGCTTCTCTGTGGGTCCTGGGAATCAATTTTGGGTCTTCTGAAGGATCAGCACTAACCCATCTCTTCAGTCCCTGTGTATTTTCTAATCTGAACATTTCGTACAAAGATGAAGAAATAAAGACCCATATTCCTGACCCCTCAATACTTTTTACTGAATTTTCTTATAGTTAAAAAAAAAAAATACAGTTTTTCATCTGTGAAGGAAATGAGCCAGATAATATACTTACCTTCAACTGTATATATAGTTCTTTTATGTGCAATTTTAGCCTCTGATTTTTCAGACATGAGCTTGGAAGTCAGAAACTCTGCTGCACCTGCGTCAAAGAATGTATTCCCGATGGCTTTATCCTTTATGGCCCAAATCACTTCACAGCCTTCGATTTCATACCTAGGAGGAATGGTACAGTTCCCTGTAGGAAAGTCAAGAAGTCCTGCAAGGAACAGCTGTTCTGTGCAGCAGAGGTAATGGCACGGCCTGCACAGGGGAGTGTGGGTCACTTGGGGACAGTAAGAGTTAAAGTAGAATGAATACTGAAGCAGGCTTATCCACTCAACTGAATAAACGCAGCGACAGCATGTGCGGTTTACCACAATGACTGTCGCTCTGGCAGTCAGTGAACACCAGCCGCACATCTCTGTGCTTCGAGGGGTAAGCAGCCCCCCCCCCCTTTCCTGGCTGCAATGGAAGCAGTAAGGATAGATGGACGGTACAACCTAACGGGACTGAAACACTGCTTCGTCCCGTGGCTTTTCTAGCTGCTTATGTAAGAAAACTGGAAGGAGATTTGAAGACGAACACCTTCATGCAGTTGTAAAGAACTATCACCTGCTTGAAATTGTCACTATTTACTGAACTTGAAATTTCTTAAGATGAAAATATTTTGTATCAATGTGTTCTCATTTCTTCAAACCACAAATCAAGATGTAAGAATAACACACATCCTAAGGAGCATGACTGGGTTTTGCCAGCTAGACAGGTGATGTAGAAAGAGACTGGAAATTGCTAAGGGTACACATGTGTGGATCATTAAACTATGTTCACTTGTAGAACACATTATGAATCAAACCTGCCCAAGTCAAACACATGCTGTTTAGGGGAATATTTCTGAAAGTTGGACTTTCTCTTTGAATATATGGGTGAAGCATGTATATTTGTCTTTTAAGATGTGGTTTCTCATCTGCAATAACGATACAATCTAAGAGGATCCTTTGGTGTTGGAGACATACTTACGCCAGCTCCAGAGCAATGCCGCCATTCCCGACAATCATTATCCTCCTGGCTTTTGTAAGCTTTTTCTGAAATTCCTGTGTTAGGGAGAAATAATGAGATAGCATTTTGACTATGTACAGATATCATTGATGATATTTGAATCATGGGTATTTTACAGGGTTTACAGGGGGACAACAAAATAAATCTTATTCCTCCTGTGCCGAGGCACGCATTCCCAATTATCATTATGGCCTCCCCTTGCGCCTGGGATGTCACTTGTGGTCGGGACAACAGCACCTCTCTAGAGTTCCCTTGTCTTTCTTTCACATTTTAAGGCCCTGCGAGCCTCGGCCCATAGGTACTAGACACTGTCTAGCTCACCACACACCCGGTGATGACTGTATCCGTTACTGGCAGCAGGCAGGCCTTGGTTGCAGGCTTCCCCAGAGTCCCTTGCTTCCTGCAGTTCTAGGGACTGAGAGGCAGGGTGCGTGAATGAGGAGTCGTTGGCTTTAGCAGCTAACGAGATGACTGGGGAGAGCTACTTAACCTCCTCAGTCCTGTGGTGCACACTAAAAGGAACAAAGACACCACGCTTCCCAGTGTCTACATAAGAATGATGGCTGGACACCATGTACACAAGCTAAAGAGTACCAGGGACAGAAACTGTGGCAGTAACCAGAGAAATGTTACCATTCTAGGACAACTCGTGCCTCCTGCACCACCTTTCCTCATACCACCACCACTACCCCCAGCATCCCCCCCCCCCCCCGAAAAAAAATTAACATGCGCTCCAAGTCCTTCTTTCTGGCACTTTTACATAAACAGGTGTTCCGTGTTCCTTGCTTTAAAAAGACATCAGAACAAAGATTTCATTGCTTCTCTCTAAATAACCACTGCCATTAAGTTCATATAAAAAGTTGCATCATGGACTAAAATTGACTCACAGTTCTCACAGGCCTTCAGGAAGGCCTATAACAAATGGGCACAGAGATGAAAGGCACACAGGATGCAATGAGTATTTATTGACCTTAGAACTGTGGATCACTGTCAACCTGTGGGTCAAGCAACCCTTTAACAGGGATCACATATCAGATATCCTGCATAACAGATATTTATATTATGATTCATAACTATCAAAATTCCAATTCTGAAGTGGCTGTGAAATAGTGTTATGGTTAGGGGTCCCCGCAGCTTGAGTCCCTGTGCTAAAGAGTCACAGCATCAGGAAGGCCGAGAAGCACTGCCTTACAGTAACGGTACACAAGGAGCACTCAGCGGTTACCCTAGAATAAGGAGGTCATCACCTGCTCACCCTCTTCCCGACTTGTAACACAGCTACTGATCCATGGCCTCTGCAATCCTTACAGAAACAGTGATACAGCCCCTAGTGCACACAATCCGTATGCACCTCAGTCAGTACTACATGCCTTCCCATCATCCATGCAGCTGCCTAGGCAGCAGGGCCTCCTGGGAGTCACACATACTGTCCCGAGAAGTCAGTGAGTTCGTGGACTAGACGGCCAAGCTGAAGCACTCAAAGTGTGTGCGCTCTGGTTATGTGAGCCTAACTGTTCGTACGGAGATAGCTGGCTCTGCTGATGGTTCCTCTACATTCTCAAGGAAACAGTAGCCTGGAGAAAACTGTTAGCTGCTTTTAAGAATATGCATCCTATGAATGGAAAGTAATCACATCCTTGTTGGGTGTGGAGGTGGAAGCAGAACCCCTCTTGGTTACGAGGGTTGATAAACCCTGACACAATTTAAAATGATGGTCGCCATGCGTGGGAGGAGTGTGGTCCTACTGGGAGGGTTGGCCTGTTACAGGGCAGAGCGACATGCTAAGCAAGCCCTACAAGGACCTTGCAATCATTCCCGATGTTGTTTCTTGCTGGGGAATTAGTAGGAAATCTTAGTATGACTTACCTTTGGAAACATGATTGTTACACTGTTAGGTACAAATCTCCCATTCCCAATATGGAGCGATGAACATGCGCTGATATGAAAGACGCTGCCAAGCACTGTCTTTGTGACTCACTGGTAAGTGAGGTTGGCTACAGTAGGAAAGTATAGCCTTTCTGTGGCCTCTGAATGATGACAGGTCAGAACCACCTTTTGTGTGACGCTGCAGGAGCTAATGGTCAGCCAGGTGCTCGATTCCCAAGGAAACCTCACTTCTCTTTCACAGACCCACCTGTAACACCTCACCTGAGCACTGTCTGTATCTCGGATTCCTAGTACATATGGATTCCCCTCGCAGATTAGCTTTGGCTTAGCTCCAGCACACAGACAGAGTTTCTTATATACATACTCACGGCCATCTTCTGTGAGGATGCACTGTAACACAGGGCAAAAAAGGCAGAAGGAAAAAGTTTAGACAAAAGCAAACCAGGATCTACTAGAGGCTGCCTCTTGGGGCGCTCCATGCTCAGAGTGATTACAGCTACCTGAGAGGGGCGGGGTGATAAGCATTGGCCATAATTTATGTGGAGAATCAGATGGAAACTAGATTCCTCCTTTGAAACAAAGAGTTTTGCATTAAAAATCTCAGGATCATGCTGACTTCAAATTAAAATAATCTCCTCCTTCCCCACCTCTGAAGACCATGGGATTCTAATTGTATTATACCTTAATAATCTTTATATTTTAATGGGTTCAAATGATTAGTACATGTTGAAGTTATATCTTTTGAAAAATAAAATAATAAATGTATTAAGATATTTTTATTATTAAGTGGTAACAATAGTTTTGTAGTAATTACTAGCTTTAACAGTGAGGATTTTACATGTGTGCACTTTTAAAAAACAAGTGTACATTTAAGAAAATGCTTTTGTTGTGTTGTTGAGGCAGGGTCTCATACAGCCAACACTGGCCTCTAATTTCTTGTGTATCTGAGGATGACCTCGCAGTCCTGATTTTCCTGTCTCCCTCCAAAGTGCTTGCATCACGGGTGTACACCAGGCCTGAACATGGAGTGTTGTGTTTTAATTCAAGTGAAAAACATGCTAACCTCAAAAACTAGTGCACCATGGCTTTAAAGTCATGTCGACATTAGTGAGTCTAAAATTACATTTTGTTCCTTAATGTGGAATGAAAAATCCACATATAACTAGCACCTTTGAGAAGGTAAACAACTACTAAGTACTTGCCACTATGAGAACGTGGACCACCAGTGAATGGGTTCACATCTGCGCCGATGTGTGGTTTGTAAACTCTGGCAATCACAGCAGTCACTCTCCACTGAGGCTTTTGTTACCCACAATACTTTTCACAAATGAGTAACCCCATAGCTGACACAGTGTTGCTCATATAGAAATGTCATACCGGTCTTCCTTCAGATTTTAGATGGCAAACAGAAGGCAAAGTCACTGACCAAAGTTTTAAACTAATTCACATATAGATTGGTTAAAATGCCAACTTTTTTTTAAAATCAGCTATCACCAACTTTTTGGAAGTAGCTGTGGAAGTCCAAGCTGGCATAGTGGTGACACATCTGTTGTCTCAGGACTGAGATGAGACAAGAGAATCAGGAATTCAAGGACAGCCTGAGCTACAGAGAGCAAAAGGCAGAATCCTCTAGACTATCGGGTGACATGCAAGAGATAGAGACTGGGGTCACGCAGGAGATGCTTGTGGATGTCACTAGGAGACATTCTGATGTGTAAGTGTCCCTGTGTGCTTTGCCTTTAAGGGCTTACTTCCACTTGAAAAAATAACTGAGCTATTATCTGGACTCTGTTTCCATAACAAGGAATACTCACTGTGAATTGGAGGTCACATGTTTTATCTTTCATAGAACAAGGCACTTTTCCTTTGTTTTTAATGAACTGTGTTTTACTTATAACTTAAGAGCTGCTTACAGAAACAACTATAAACACCCTTTCCCATCCTTCCTAAAGCTCACGTGGAGAAACGGCATCCCTGGGACTCCTGACCTGGTCTCATGTGTGAGGAGGAACAGCACCTGGAGGGGCTGGTAAACTCCCTCAAACCTGGCACCGTTCCCAGTCCTTCTGTCCCTGCCAGCCCGGCCCTGCTCACCTTGGGCAGCTGCAAATGGGTTGTAAGCTGAGGTTGGCCAAGAGCAGCTTGTCCCACCTCAGTTCACCCCTCAGCGCTAACAATAGATGCATCTCACTAAAGCACTGTGCCACTCACACCTTTGCCACGTCAGATGGCTACCAAACAAACCCATGCCACCCGATCTTACTTACCTACGCTTGCTCACCGGCCTCCCTTCCCACAGCCTGCTAATCCCACTGACCCCTGTCTGTCTCTCCGCCTCCTGCTGTGGGCTCTGCAGTTCTTAGAATGTCCTCTTGTACCTGCAAACCCTTAACTCAGCATCTTTAAGAAGCCAGGTCAAGTGTGTCGCTCTCTCTGTGGAGACTTACTAGGTCACAGCCGTCAGAGCTTTGATGGTAATCTCGTGACTGTACATTTGTACACTGTTATAATGTAGTCTACACTCTCTCACACTGACAACTCATAGGACCAAGTACCCTGTGTTATTCCTGTTGTATGTCAGAACCTTGTGCTGGACCTAAGATAATGGGTATTCTACACACACCATCAGAATGTAAACTGAGGCACAGAACTCTTTCCAGGGGGTAAATTTTCTAATAATGGGGACTGATGTCTCTAGCCTATACAGTTTAGGCACTTAGATAATGGTGGAGACAGAAGTATACTTAGGCGAAAAGAAGCAAACCCTTAACAGTGGAAAAATATCATTTAACAAGAAAAAGTCTTACCTGTTCCTCACTCCTCAGCTGCGTCACTCCAGATTCTACGACCTTAATGTTGGGAAAGCGATTTTCCAGCATGGTACTTGGCTGTTCTTCAACATCAAATTCTTCCAGTACTTTAGAAACCTTTATGAGATCAAACAGACTCTTAAGTGCACATTTTACGGAGCTATTCTTTTGGCTTATATAGTACTGTTTCATGCTCACAAACAAGGCCAGCCCACTGCACTGCTGTGGATTGATCTCTCATGTCTCCCAAAGACCCACAAGTTAAAGGTCTGGCGGTCTCTAGGAGGTGGAGCCTAAGCAGGGGCATCACGCTCCTTGTAGGGGAATACTATAACCCAGGGCTCCTCTCTCTGCTTCTCAGCCTACGTGTGGTTCGCAGCTTTGTCTACCACACACTGCTGTGATGCTCCACCTGCTGGCAGGCTGCAGACCACTGAGCCACCTAGTCATGTATGACAGATCCCTTTCCTCCTCTTTCATCCTTGAGGCTGACAGTCTCCGGCACTTTGTCATGTTGATAGAGAGTGGATCACCACATGCACTGTACAGTGCAGTGAGAACTGGGCTCTGCCGCCTCTGCCCTGAGCTCAACTGTCTGTCCTGACACGCCTGTGCTTTCTGTGGTTGTTGTTTGCTCTCAAAATATCAACTAAAACAACTTACTTAAGCAGTGTTTAACTGAACAGATGATCTATCTTCTTAAACCTATTCTAGCTTCTCCACTCTCATTGCCAGATGTAGACCCTTGTTTCCTGTGCCTTAAAACGATCATTGTAGCAGGGGTGGTGGAGCACACCTTTAATCCCAGCACGTAGGGAGCAGAGGCAGGTGAATCTCTGAGTTTGAGGCCAGCCTGGTCTACAGAGTGAGTTCCAGGGTAGCCAGGGCTACACAGGAGAAACCAAATCTTGAGAAAACAAAACAACAACAAACAAAGACTATCACCACCTCCTTGGGTTCCCTGCCCCCTTTGCAGCTACGTCTCCTGTGGAATGATTTTTCATGTATCCAAACCCTTTACTTCTTTCTCTGCTGCCACATCTTCAACCACAAACAATCCTCCAGACCCCAGCAACCACAAACAATCCTCCAGACCCCAACAACCACAAACAATCCTCCAGACCCCAGCAACCACAAACAATCCTCCAGACCCCAGCAACCACAAACAATCCTCCAGACCCCAGCAGCTCAGACTCCCTCGTTCTTGTGCTGGCGCACAGAACCCTGCAGCTCAGTGCCTAACCTTGGCTGCTCTTCAAACACTGAGGGAAATCGGACCACAGGGCTTTTGCAATATGCCTGTTTTCAGGATCTTTTTACATTTTCTTTTGAGTTACCAAGGAACCTAGAGACCTATATGAATATGCCCAGTGAGGTTTGCTTTATTAAGACATAAAAGTTAAAACTTCAGAATTTTCTAGTTCAGAGTAACTAATATCCATTAAACAATTGAACGCATAGACTTTTAATGGGAAAAAAGCTTCAGACTTCTCAAGACACAACCAGCTCAGTGAGAGGGATGTGTGTCACATCTTTGTGAACATTTAATTGCTGCACAGAGTTTCTCACCTGTTTGAAGTTTGTAACTGCTTTGATAACAGGAGAGGCTGTGACCAGGAGAATGTCTTCCTCTGGGAAACTAATAGCCAGCTGAATATTAAAAAGAGAAAGGAAAAGAGAAATAACATTAGGCATTGCTGAATACGTGATGCTATTATAGAGGAACAGCAGTGTAAGTCATAAAACCTCAGGGTTTCATATGTAAAAGTGTGTTATCTGAGTGTTGTCCACAATGGTACAGCACTGGTAATGTTCGCCTGTTAAAGGCGAACAAAGACCTGAACACGTAAAATCACTACAGCTGTACCTTTGGCAGACTTATTCTGCATACCAGTTTAAAGCTATCCAGCCAATTACGGACTGCTTGCTTCCATTCACTTTATAATAATGTTTTTACTTGCCTTCACTGAAGATAAAATTAAAGCAAGGCTCCAAAATGAGACAGAATCTCAGCATGACTGTTTCCAAAGCCTTCACACTCCCTCTCTGACTAGTACATATTCAGGGAAGCCAGGGACCTTTTAACATTAGCTTAACAGAATGCCAAGACTTGCCACACAGCTGTTTCATCATTCCCACCTTTCCCCCACACTTTGGAGGGGAATCCCTTGCTCGTCTCGGATTCTGTCCCATTGCCTGTGATTCCTCATGACCCATGAAGCTCAACATCCTCAGATCAGATGCCCGAGACAACGGAACAGTCCTCTGACTCAGCCTACTTCAACTTCCTATACTTGACCACTCTCTCTGCCTTTGTTTCCTTTTCATATTCTGTAATCTATCGTGTCTATTTATTGTTGGACCAAGTCCTCAAAACTTTATACTCCCGAGAACTATCTACAAGTTAGCTTGCTGCTTCATACAGCTGCCAACCATTTGTCCCTAACACACACACACACACACACACACACACACTGTAGCTAAACGCATTTATGAAGCTTTCATTTGGTCCCTTCGCTCCCTAGCTCAAAACCATCTATTTGCAGCCTTTTGTTAAACACAGCATGTCGTATCAGCCTATGTGGACTGAGCTCTGTCAGTCTTCCTTGCTTCTGTCTCTTATTAGCTTCACTGCTTGCAATGTAAGCTTTCTGTTGTTTTTTATTTCATGCAGGAGTATGCTTTTCTTCTCTCTCTCTGGTATATCTTTACACATTCTTTGTTTGAGAGAATTTGCCCCTTAATTCACTTCTATCAGTAATTCCTAAGATTATGTTAACACAGCGTTAACAGTGACTTGTAATACGAACTCTTTGGGTGGAGATGCGCCACCCAAGTTTAACAACTCAAAACACTTCCTTCTACTATTTCTGGTGACTTCAGTGGTTGGTGATCGAAACAAAACAGTTCTTTTTGTAATACACACATGTAAACACATCTGATTCATTTGTTTATCATAATTAGAATTTCCTCATCTGTAGTCCTTTGCCCCAAACTTCCGCTGGACATGAAATTTTATCTTTGGAGTTCAAGGTTGCATCAGAATTATTAATGACGTGGCACCTATCAAGATACTAAGTTTCACGTGTGAAGGAAATCTGGAAAGTGGGAGAATTTTCTGTCCTAATGCAAGGCCTCCTGCCCATTTGCACACCATTCGGCACAGAGTCTGGTTCGCCTTTGGATTCCTAGCTACTCAGGCACTAACGCTCCAGCAGAGCTACGCAGAGCTTCCCAAGCCGCGCAGCAGCCGAGTGGGCGTGGCGAGGGGGACGAGCGACCCGCGAGGCGGTCGGGCCGCGATCTCCGGTCACCAGGACTACAGGGTCCCGAAAGGGGCGGAGCACGCTCCGACGACGAACCTGCTCGGCACACGTGACGCCAGCGATGCCGCCTCCTACCACCACGAACGTCCCCGGCGGTCGCGCGGCCTCCATGGTCCCCGGGGGCTGGCGGCTGGCTGTACCCTGGTGAAAGTCCAAGCGATTTTCTACCCGGAAGAAACGCTGCCCGCAAAGCCACTTCCGGCGCTCGGTCCATTGACACTGGACTACGGGTGCCCGGAAGCTCACACTTAGTCCTTATGAGCATTTCCCATGTGTTTTGCGTTTGAAAACCTGGAGGCAGCCTTTCCCGCTGTTACCACGCCCACATCTTAAACTGTGGTTGAAGCTGCCTTAGCGGACTTTCATGCGATCCCCTTCTTATTCTGTAGGTGAAGAACTCGAAGCCTCTGGAATAGTATCGATTGATGCCCTTCACCTAGCAATGCGATACTTTCATGTGTGGAAACTCGTTCTTTATGACAGTCAAGTACCGTTGAATAGTTGAAGACGTTAACCTCCAACTTCCAATTCTGAGCTCAGTAAAAATATAAAGGTATATTTTAGGCATCCAGAAACATAGCATTTCTTAACAGTTATAGTTTCCTAGTGTTCATTTGCCTGAGGAATGGCGTTGAGAAATGGCTGAGTTATTTTTCCTTTTCCCTCTGCAGTGTCCTCTCTTACCTTGCTTTTAATCTTTGTGGTCTCGTGACTTGTCTCGCTTGGCGTTTTTATTGTAATATTAAGGTACCTTTCAATCGTCTCCGACCAACACTGGTGGTTGTCGATGCCTCTTTACTTCTTTAAACCCTGAGGGTAGCCACTCTGTGTAACGGGAACTCTGTGTATCTAGTTATAGATATATACTGCTTCTCCTTCTATTCGTTGTGCTCCCTCTACCAAGTTAAATGTGAGCAGTTCAACGAGTGATTCTAATTTCTTTGTTGCTAGTTTAGGTTGCATGCCTGGCAGGAAAATTGTGTGTTCCGTTCACTTAACCTCTAATCTCCATCTTTTTACAGGAGACCATTTGCTCCTAGCTTTGAATGACATCTTGGGACTGCTGCTTTCTTTCCTTTCTGAGCACACACAACGCATGCTTTTTGCAACCACCTTTTCCTCATTCAGCTGCTGCTCCTCATCAATAACTTTAATAACTGCAAAACGGAGAAAGGAGTTGTCTCTATGTAGTCCAAAAACCTCTTATGAGTTTAAAGCTACTCCGCTTTACTGCATCCCAACTACACCGAAGTCATAAGCGCCTGACTGGTGACGTCACTGGTTGATGGTCACAACAAAATAGTTCTTTTTGTAATACGCACATATAAACACAACTGATTCATTTGTTTATCATAATTAGAAATTCCTCATCTGTAGTCCTTTGCCCCAAACTTCTGCTGGACATAAGTTACTCATCAACATAAATAGAAATATTAACTGATGTCCAAACTGTATTCATTCATCATTTGCTATTATACTTTAGAATGTAAGAAAAACAATAACAAAACAGTGAAGGGATGGTCAAGAATAAAAAGAATAAATAGGCCTTTTGGAATTTACAGTGAAACAACAGAAAGTGTTGAGTATTTTAAATATATGACATTTAAATGTCACATATACATCATCTATATATCAGTTATCTAGTATCTTAAATATATATATGATCTTCATGAGCACTGCACACACGTAACACACAGGCATGCATTCGGGCAAAACACTCAGATAAAATAAAAAACAGTCATTTTAAAAATAAAAGTATACTGTTATGCTGCCAAAGAAAATTCCTCATTTTTTTTATTATTTTATGTGTATAGATGTTTTGCCTACATATGTGTGTGTGTGTGTGTGTGCGCGCGCGCGCGCGCGGGGGAGGAGGAGGAGGAGGAGGAGGAGAGAGAGAGAGAGAGAGAGAGAGAGAGAGAGAGAGAGAGAGAGAGAGAGAGAGAGAGAGAGAGAGAGAAAACCATGTGCATGTAGTACCAGCAGAGGCCAGAAGAGGGCATTTGATTGCCTGAAAATGGACATGATTATGATCTGCCACGCGGATGCTGGATGCTCCGAAACAACTTCTAGCATTCTAAACTACTGAGCTATGTCTCTCTCTAGAACTTCCTCAGTTTTCTTAAGAAGCACAAATGCTCAGTAGTTAAATATACACCTAAAAATGAGTCTCTGACTCTGTTGCCTTGCATTGGATCCGCTTCCCCTACCTGGACTGCGTCTCAGGGAGAGAGGAGCTGCTTAGTCCTGCTTGGACCAGCTATCCCAAGGTGGGGTGGTACCAAGGGAAGCTTACTCCTCCCTGAGGAGAAGATGATTGGGGAATAGGGGGAGAGACAAGTAAGGGAGGGACTAGGAGAAGAGGGAGGGGGGCTGCAGCTGGAATAATAACTGGAGGTGAATAAAAATGGACAGAAAAAAAAAAAAAAGAATAAAATGCCTTCATAAGATGGGGCTGTAGCTAAGCCTGTAGGGCACTTTCTTAATTAGTGTTCCATGCCCTTCACCGCAGTGGATGGTGCCATCCCTGCCTGACAGTCCTGGGTTCTAGAAGAAAGCAGACTGAGGAAGGCATGAAGAGCAAGCAGTCAACAGCATGCCTCCATGACCTCTTCATCAGCTCCTGCCTCTACATTCCCACCCTGCTTGAGTTCCTGCCCTGACTTCATTAGTTGGTGAACAGGGATGTGTAAGTGTAAGTGAAATAAAGCCTTTCCTCCCCATCTTGCTGTTGGCCATGGTGTTTTAATAGTAATAGTAACTCTAAGATAAAAAAAAAAGTATTTCAGGGTTCTTTGAGACATTTGAATTTTAGGCGTCAAAAATTATCAAATCAGTTCAAATACAGCATCATTGATTCACACGGAGAATGCCAAACCCAAAGCAATACAACAAAAATGAAAGGAGATATTTCCATTTTTTAATGGGCAATTGGTAATTTGATTTTTCTAAAAGCAACAACGCTGACTGCGCATTTGAGCTCATAAGGTAGCAGAATGAAGAATGGAAGCCTGCTGTTTCTCTGCCTGCATTCCGTGTCTGTTTCCCTCTGCTTTGTTCTACAGTCACATTGGTCACTCAGGGAATGTCTCCCCATCTAACTTTTCTGCTCCCTTCAAAACTGAAGGCATGACAATCGGTCATCGTTGAAACTTCCAGTCCCTTTGGATCCCAGGAATGGCAAAAGTCTGGCAAGGTAGAGTATACTCAGGTAAGAATATCCAAGATGGTGAGGCTGCACCTGGAGATGAGCCAACCATTAGGAACCAGGTTGCTTCTGTTAGTCCTTAGATTTACAAGATAAAAACCCCTCCCACAGCTTGAGCCACATTTGAATCTGGCCAGGTCTACCCGTGGGCTCCCCTGGAATGGTCATGTTTTGCAGAGGTTTATAGAGGGAAAACCCATAATTTACTACATTTTCCATCAGGCCCAATCAGGGAATAGCATTCATTCTGATATATTTTCTGCCTAGGTGCCTCTTGCCCACATTCACTCAAGCACATCCAGTACAAATGTGTTTAGAGGAGTGAACACAAGTGGCTTGTTATTTCCCGAGAACTACAGCTCCCAGCACTCCAGAAAGTTATCTTGTCCTTGGGAAGTGAGGCTTACTGGTTAACCTCTACTCTTATACTTCCCTCAAGTCAGAATGTAGATGAATCCCAAGGACCACCCTCAGCTTAGAGGGCAGTTCTGAGAAAAGCGCTGCCCTCACCCTTTCAAAACCACACAACTTGAAGTCAAAACATGGGCACAAGTTGGCAACCCATGTCCTGCTCGAGGCAGCTTTCCAGTCTGCTCTCTGGAGATTTCCAGACAGTTCTCTCTCTCTCTAGATAGCTTTCACTTGCTATTCTCTGCTCAAAACCCTTCTCTAAGCAGCTCTTTCTTGCTATTCCAAAAAATTCTCTGGCTAGCTCATCTCTTGCAGGTCACAAGCATACATATCAACCCGTCATTTATTCCAGGTTCCCTTTTGATTAACCTTTGAGTCAGCATCTCAAGACCTCAAGACCTCAGCCCCTTTGATTCTTCGTAGACAGCAAGCACACATGCTTTTTTTTTTTTAACATTGCAAAAAAATTCTGAGATCTGCCTGCCTCTGTTAAACACAGACAATAAACTAGTTGGGGCCCCACCCTGAAACTATCATTTCTTCCATACCTAGACCTTACCTTGCTCTGTCCCAGACCAACCCTAGACCCAGGAATCTGCCTGCCCTTGTAAGTATAAACAAAATCTTAGCTGGGCGGGGTCTCCTACTATCACCACTCCCTAAATAGCTTCACATTCTTCCTTAATGTCAGTTTCTGACAAGTTGGTTCACAGCACGGCTGCTTTTGTTCCTTTAGATTTGTGAAGCCCGCAATACAATTCATATCACACCCTTATATTTTACATAGTTGAGAAATTATATGTTTTCGAACTCATTTTTTAAGAGTTCTTTCCCACAGCCTGAAGGTTCTAACATCCTATCATTTTGCTGACACATTAGTCACACTTTTCCCTCCAGTACTCAGGCTGTCTTTGATTATCACGGAGTCATTAATGTTAACAGGGAGGACATACCTTGAAGGAAGAATGTAAAAATGTGTTCATTATTATACAAAGAAGCCTTACACCCACAGCGGTCATCGACACTCGTGGATGCCCACGCCTTGTTGGCTCTGTTCCACAACCAGCAACCATGTCATTTCACCCTATCCAAGTGCAGACAACTTCTAAATTTCTACTACTAAACTTAAAGTTCAAACTCATCTTGAGCTCAGGCATGGAGGCTAATACTCCAGCCTCCACCAACTAAATGCTGGGATTTCAGGTATTCTTAAAAGTTTATAATTCTTAAAAATGTAATCATTTTTATTTATGTGCATGCACGCCCATATGTGCAGCCTGTTATGTGTGCAGTGCTTGTGAAGGCCAAAGGAGGATGTCAGATCCCCTGGGAACCAAATCTCTGTCCTAACTGCTGTGTCTCTCAGTCTCTCAGTCCCATGGATCAGTTTTGCAACTGCTTATTCCAGATGGAAAACATATCTTATGGAGAAAAACATCATTTAATGATGAAAAGTGGATCATGTTTCATTTTATTTTTTTTCTTTTTCCTTCTTTCTTTGGCATGTTTGTATGTATGTATGTATGTATGTATGTATGTATGTATGTGCTCATGAATTTTTCTGGGATTTACTGTTGGTCTGATTTATACAGGTCAACAGTATTTATTTATTTATTTTTTTTGTTTTTAATAAAGGCCAAGAGAGTCACTGTGTGACTTGGAGAGCCATGTAGTCGCTCTGGCAATTCATTCCTTACTGTCACTGAAGTGTGAGGACAGTCATCGGTCATGAGTGAGTGGAAGAGAACAGCTGTGCTCCAGCGCAGCCATTTGTGGATGCTGAAATACGAGTTTTACAACTCATGCTGGTAGTCTCAGCCTAGGGGAAGGCGAGGTAGGAATCTTGGCCCTCAAGACTGAGGAACTCGTTCCTCAGTTCCTGGGCAAGACCCATCTCAAAACCCAATAGATTAGCATTTTAATGTCTTTCTTTTTCCTTTCCTTCCTTCTTTTCTTTCTCTTCCTTCCTTCCTTCCTTCCTTCCTTCCTTCCTTCCTTCCTTCCTTCCTTCCTTCCTTCCTTCCTTCCTTTCTCTGTCTGTCTTTCCTTCATTTTGACCAGGCTATCCTGGAACTTGCCATGTAGCCATGGCTGAGGTTGGCTTCTGACTCTTCTCTTCTACCTCTGAAAGTGTTCTGTTATAGGCATGGCCCCTAACACCTTAAAAGAACATTAGTGCTGGGGATTAGGGCTTTGTACATGCTAAGTGAATACTATACCAACTGGGCTATATCCTCTGTCCCTAACCTGGCTTTCTCTAAACATCCACACTCCCTCTACCCACTTTTTCTTGCAGGAAGTATTTTGAAAGCTACAGTACAGTACACACAAGACACTGAATGGTTTCCCTCACACAGACCCCTCCTTTTTCATTCCTACACACACACACACACACACACACACACACACACACACACACACACACACTTCCATGCTCTCATAAGCACTGGTCTATTTTCTATTTTTGTAATTCTGCCACTCAATATTACAGAAATAAAATCAGGCAATCAAATAGTCTTTTGTAATTGTCCCCTTCCACTTCCCTTGTGTATTTGGAGATCTTGTTTTTGGCATGCAGTGATGGTGACATCTGTTTGAGATGGCTTCCTCTGCTGCTCCTTCAGAACAGGAGTGGACAGCTGCCACCTCACCACCTCATCCAGTCTCACCTGTGGCTCCCTTGGTAGTTGGCTGATGGGTTGAGCCTCTTGCTTATTGCTGAGCGAGGATGCTTTTCCCAGGTGGTCTCTTAAGTGGGAGTGGCTGTGGTACCACTGGGGGATAAAGGCTTGCAGTGACTTGCCTATGGAAACAAAGTGGCGGTGCATTATTGCTGTGTTGCATGGGCATTCTGGCCTCTCCCATGGCAGGAGTCATGTTTGGTAGCAGGCAAGGTGGATAGTCCCAACCCCTGGTTTTCCTTTTGTGATGACATCACAAGGACATTTTTGGGGTGGTGCAAGGCTGGGAATCTTTACTCCACTCTGTTGACAGCAGCCTTCACCACCATTTCTCTGGTATTTCCTGCCTGTCCAGATTGCCTCTTTCCTGCTTCTCTAGTTACAAAGAACAAAGACGCTTTTGCTATGTTTTGGTTTTGTCTGTGACAAATGGTATTTTTGGGTTCCTGGTTTATGTACCAAAGCTGGAGAATGAAGCAAAGGAAAAGAGGTCCCCATCCACTTAATCTATTTATCTTCCAGAGACGAAGCACCGTATATTTCATGTGCTTTCTCTGGACCCCTGAGTACTAAGTACTAGTCTTACATGTCATTAAATGTCTTTTAAAGATATAAGAATCGTCCTTCATCTACAAGGGACACAAACACAGATTGTGAGTCCAACTTGGCCCACAGGCTGACAGTTAGTTTGCTAATGTGCCATTCTAGACTAGCATTGCCTCAGTGGAAACCATTTCACCCTTTAACATCTTTCATGTATGACTTTTATAGTCTGTGTCTTGTTGGGAGACTTCATTTCAATCACAGGGTGAATCTAAGTTCAAGGTCCGAGGTTGGAGGGGACTCTGGGGATTTCCTAATAGCTGACCAGCCTCCATTATTCATCTTTTGTTCCCTTAAACATAATGCCTATTCCTAACCGCAGAAGAACAAATGGATTTGATTGGTTGGATTTAAAACCTACATTCTGTATCAGTTGGCACAGATTAACCTCATAAGGAAAGCCCCTAGGCCTGAATCCTGATTGGTGGAGAAATGTAACTGTAACTTGCCATAGATGTTTGTGGTTTTCCAATTTAAAAGCTCTGTAACATTCTGGCTCAGAGTCACAGTCCAGCTCCTGAGTCGTCCGTTCTGCAGCTCTGACTGACCAGTAGCGGCTTGATTATAATCATTTATTTTGGGTCCTCTGCACTGACCTGGAGTTTTGAGTTGTGTTGAATCCAAGAAAATCCCGTTAACAGTCTGAGGCTTCTACAATCTGAAAAATACTTGTCTTTCTACATTGGTTATCTTTTCTGTTTCCCATTCAAAAGGCTTCCTTTTGTCTGTGGAGTTCCTCACTGGACCACATTCTATATGGGAAGAGTTTCCTCCTGTATCTGCTGACTTTCAGGATGTAGATTAAGAAACTTCTAGAGTTTTGTCTCTTTCGTGAGAGTCCTCTACTGGTTTTCCTATGCTGTCACTCCCCTAAGGTGCTGCATCGAAATGCTGGCTAAAACTACCCTTACTTTCGAGCAACTAGAAGCAGCCTTTGATATACCATCTTAGATGTGTTCATCTTTTTCCTTCTCTCCATGGAGACCCATAGTGTGCAGAAAAGTGTGCTTCCTTGGCAGGAACTAGGTCTTCTGTTGTGGTGAGGCCTCATAGTGTCCTGATCAAATCTGATCTAGAGCAAAGGTCAGTATCTTATTTTTACAAGGTTAGTTATAACCTGAACATCGTAATATGTATATGCCTGTCCTACAGTCACGGTGAAGACTAAAACAGCAAGGTCTAAAAGTGTTTCCATTATTTTCTCAAACGTCTTAGTAAACTTGCATTTACTATCTTTTAAAAAAGCCTTTGTTTTGGATTTTTATTTATGAGCATGTTTCTGTCTATGTATGCAGATGCCTTTGAAAGCCAGAAAAGGGTGTCTTATCCCCTGGAGATAGTGTTATAGGCCATTGCGAGCTGTTTAGTGGGTGCTGGGAACTGAACTCCCATCCTCCGTAAGAACAGCAAGTGTTCTTAACCGCAGACCCATCTCTCCAGCAGCCCAGCTTTTCATTTCTTCTTTTCCCATTAACTACTCACTTTACATCCTGCTTTCTGCCTGATGGTGTCAGGCACTGTTACTTGCCCATAGGATAGGTCTCAAGTTGGGCCAGTTGCTCAGTCTCTGCTCCATCTTTTGTTTGTGTGTTTGTTTGTTTATTTATTGTTTTTTCCATACAGGGTTTCTCTGTGTAGCTCTGGCTGACCTGGAACTCACTCTGCAGACCAGACTGGACTCAAACTCAGAAATCTGCCTGCCTCTGCCTCCCAAATGCTGGGATTAAAGACATGCGCCACCACTGCCTGGCATCCCTGCATTTATTGTAGATAGGAAAATTTTGAGTCAAAAGTTTTATGGGTGGCTGGGTGTCCTTATCCTTTCACCAGGAGTCCTGCCTGGCTACAGGGTGTGGCCACTTCAGGTTCTCCATCTCCACTACAAGGGTTCTCAGCTAGAGTTCACCCCACAGACTCCTGGGAGCCTTTCCCATGCCAGATCTATGGCACATCCTAGAGACAGCTTACCCTCAACTCCACCAGCCACCAGTTTCCATTCATTCTTCTTACCCCCTGGTCTCTCTCCACAACTGACCCCAACCCCTTCATCTCTCTCCCCTCTCCCACCTTGGTCTTTCCCTCTTTCTTTCTCCCATGACTATTTAGGTATTGTGTGGAAGTGGGGTTGAAACATCCTGACGTTGGACTTTCCTTCTTGTTAAACTTACAGTCTGTGGGTTGTATCATGGGTATTCTGTACTTTTGGGCTAATATCCACTCATCAGTGAATACATACCACGCATGTCCTTTTGAGTCTGGGTTACCTCGCTCAAAATGATATTTTCTAGTTCCATTCATTTGCCTGAAAAATTCATGATGTCCTTTGTTTTTTAAATAGCTGAATAGTATTCCATTGTATAATTTTCTGTATCCATTCTTCAGTTGAGAGACATCTGGGTTGTTTCCTGCTTCTGGTTATTATCAATAAGGCTGCTATGAACATAGTGGATCATGTGTCCGTGTGTCCTTGTGGTACAGCTGGGTCTTCAGGTAGAACTATTTCCTATTTTCTGAGGAACTGACAGACTGATTTCCAGAGTACTTAAACAGGTTTTCATTCCCACCAGCAATGGAGGAGTGTTCCTCTTTCTCCAGATCCTCTCCAGCATGTGTTGTCACTTGAGTTTTTGATCTTAGTCATTCTGATGGGTATACAATGTAATCTTAGGGTCATTTTGATCTGCATTTCCCTCATTGCTAAGGATGTTGAGCATTTCTTTAAATGTTTCTTGGCCATTCAGGATTCCTCTTTTGAGAATTCTCTGCTTAGCTCTGCACTCCATTTTAAAAATTGGGTTATTTGATATTTAACTTTTTGAGTTCTTTATATGGTTTTGATATTAGCCCTCTGTCAGATGTATGGTTGGTGAATTTTCACAGTCTGTAGGCTGATGTTGTGTCCTAATTATACTGACCTTTGCCTTATAGAAGCTTTTCAGTTTCAGGAGGTCCCATTTATTAATCGTTGAACTTAGAGCCTGAGCCACTGGTGTTCTGTTTAGGAAGTTGTCTCCTGTCCCAGTGCATTCAGGGCTATTTCCCACTTTCTCTTCTATGAGATTTAGTATGTCCAGTTTCATATTGAGCTCTTTGATCCACGTGTACTTGTGCTTTGTGCTTGGTGATGAATACAGATCTATTTGCATGCAGACATCCAGTTGGACCAGCACCATTTATTGAAGATGCTTTTTGTTTTCCATTGTACAGTTTTGGATTCTTTGTCAAAAATAAAGTATCTATAGGTGTGTGGGTTTATTTCTGGGTCTTCAATTTGATTGCATTGATCAATCTGTCTGTTTCTATATCAATACCATGCTGTTTTTATTTTTATAACTATTTCTATGTATAACAGCTAGAAATTATGGAAGGTGATACCTCCAGAAGTTGTTCTATTGTTCAGGATTATTTTAGCTATCCTGGGTTTTTTCTTTTTCCATATGAAGTTGAGAATTATTTTTTCAAGCTCTGTAAAAAATTGTGTTGGAATTTTGATGGAAATTGCATTGAATCTGTAGATGGCTTTTGGTAAGATGAAGTCCTATGTTAGTTCTACTGATCCATGAGCATGGCAGATCTTTCTGTCTTCTAATACCTTCTTCAGTTTCTTTCTTCAGAGACTTGAGGTTCTAGTCATACAGGTCTTTCACTTGCTTGATTATCAGTAAATCAAGATATATTATATTATTTGTGGCTATTGTGAAGAGTATTCTCCCCTCCCCCAAATTTCTTTCTCAGCCCATTTATTATTTGTATAAAGGAGGGCTACTGTTTTTTGTTGTTTTTTTCTTTTGCATGAATTTTGGAGTCACTTATGTATACTATTGTATCATCTGGGAACAGTGATACTTTGATTTCTTTCCCAATTTGTATCTGCTTGATCTCCTTTAGTTGTCTTATTGCTCTAGCTAGAATGTCAAGTACTATATTGAGGAGATAGGGAGAGAGTGGACAGCCTTGACTTTCCCTGATTTTGGTGGAATTTCTTTAAGTTTCTCCCCATTTAATTTTATGTCAATGTTACCTCCTGTAGCCAGAGTGGAACCCCAGTGGAGCAATAGAAATGCCAACCCACCTACACAACTTTCAACCCAAACTTTAACCTCTCTACAAGTAATGCAGGCACAGGGAGGGAGCAGAGACTGAGGAATGGCCAAGCAATAACTGGCACAACTTTCGACCCATCCATGGGTAAGCACCACTCCCTAACACTTCTGATACTCTGTTATTCTTGCAAACAGGGGCATGTTGTCCTTTGAGAGCCTCTACCCAGCAGCTGACCCAGACAGATACAGAAGCACACAGCCAAACAGTATATGGAGCTTGGGGACTCGTGCAAAATAGAAGGAAGGATTGCTAGCCAGGAATGGGATAGGAACTCCACAGGAAGACCAACAGAGTCAACTAACCTGGACTCTTGGGGATCCCAGAGTCTGAAACACCAACCAAAGAACATAAACAGCCTGGATGTATATCTCCCTGCTCATGTGCTCAGATGTGCAGCTTGACCTTCATGTGGGTCCTGAACAACTGGAACAGGGTTTATCCCAAAGCTGTTGCCTGTACATAGGATATGTTCTATAAGCTGGGCTGTCTTGTCTGGCCTCAGTAGGAGAGGAGGCAGAGCGGAAGCACCTAGCCTCACAGTGACTTGAAATACCAGGGTAAGAGAAACCCCCACCTGCTCAGAGGAGAAGGGGAGGGGGGAAGGATTGTGGGAGGGGGTGACAGGGAGTGGGGCAATGAGTGGGGTGTAAAGTGAATAATTAAAAAATAAAATTAAATAAAGCAAATTGATGTTTTCTTGGTGCACATTGCCTTCATTTTGTTTAGGTGTGTGCCTTGTATCCCGTATCACTCAAAGGCTTTTTTTTTTTTTTTTTAAGCATAAAGTGGTGTTAGATTTGGTCAACAGCTTTTGCAGTGTCTACTGTGATAATCATGAGTTGTTTTTTTTTTAACTTTCATTTTGTTTATATGGTGGGTTATATTGGTGGATTTATATTGGTGGGATTGAACTACCCCTGCATCTCTGGGAAGAAGCCTACTTAACTATGGTGGATGATGTTTTTGATGTGCTCCTGGATTCAGTTTCCAAGTATTTTAGCATCAGTGTTCATTCATAAAGGAGACTGTTCTGAGATTCTTTCTTTGCGGAGTCTTTGTGTGGTTTAGGTATCAGGGTGACTGTGGCTCATAGAATAAGCAGTGTTCCTTCCTTCTGTTTCTATTCTGTGGAATGGTTTGAGGAGTATTGACATTAGCTCTTCTTTGAAAATCTGGAGGAATTTGTGCACCAAAATCTGTACTAAACCTATCTTGTCCTTTTTGTTTTTTGAGAACTTAAAGACTGCCTCTATTTCCTTAGTGCTTAAAGGACTATTTAAATAGTTTACCTGATTTTGATTTAACTTTGGTAAGTACTATCTTTCTAGAAAATTATGCATTTCATTTTGATAATCCAATTTTGTGGAGTACGGCTTTTGAAGTAAGACAGTGATTTTTAACCTTTCATCATTATCTGAGGTTATGTCTCTCTTTTCATTTCTGATTTTGTTAATTTGGATGCTGTTTCTCTGCCCTTTAGTTAGTTTGGCTAAGGGTTTGTCTATCTTGTTGATTTTTCTCAAAGAACCAGCTCTAGATTTTGTTGATTCTTTATATTGTTCCCTTTTTTTCTTACTGATTGATTTTAGCCCTGGGTTTGGTTATATCTTGCTATCTACTCTTCTTGTGTGTGTGTGTGTGTGTGTGTGTGTGTGTGTGTGTGTGTGACTGTCTTCTTTTTCTAGAGCTTCCAGGTGTACTTTAACTCATTAGTATGAGAATGTTCCAATTTCTTTGTGAAGGTACTTAGTGTTATGAACTTTCCTCTTAGCACTGCTTTTGTAGTATCCCATAAGTTTGGGTATGTTGTACCTTCATTTTCATTAAATTCTAGAAAGTCTTTAATTTCTTTTTTTATTTCTTCTTTCACCTAGCAGTCACTGAATAGGGACTTATTCAGTTTCCATGAGTTTGTAGGCTTTCTGTTGCTTCTGTTGTTGAAATCCAGTTTTAATCTATAGTGATCTGATAATGTGCAAGAGGTTATTTCAATCTTCTTGTATTTGGTGAGGATTGCTTTGTGTTAAGTACATGGAGAAGTTTCAATGAGGTGCTGAGAAGAAAGAATATTGTGTTGTGTTTGGTGCAATGCTCTATAGATAACTGTTAGGTCCATTTGATTCATAACTTCTGTTAATTTCATTATTTTTCTGCTTAGTTTCTATGTTGATTACCTTTCCATCAGTAAGAGTGGGGTGTTGTATCTTTTAATGTGTTATTTAAGCTCTAGTAATGTTTCTCTTACAAATGTGGGTGTTCTTGCATTTGGGACATAGTTGTTCAAAACTCTTGATGGTTTTTTCTTTTGATGAGTATGTAGTGTCTTTCTCCATTTCTTATGATTATTGTTGGTTGAAAG